>NW_026854427.1:0-261980 GCF_026571515.1 Ruditapes philippinarum | reverse complement strand
CTTTATACTATATGTTTATAAATAAGTGATTTGATATTGGCCCTGTTATTTGTCCGAGAGCAGTCGTATTGGTCCAAGGCCGGAGGCCGAGGGCCAATACGACTGACCCGAGGACAAATAACAGGGCCAATATCAAATCATTTATTTATTGACAATTTTATTAAATAACTACATGTACTTATAATATTTCACATTTAATCCTCGGATATTTCTTCTTATTTTAATTCTAACATATTTTAATTATAACAAAGAACAACTGTAAAAATAACTACAATTTATCAGTTTGTATGGAAAACCTACATTTTGTAACTTATATTGTACATGTACAACACAATGTTAGACTGTGCATGTTTAGAAATGAGAATATTTTTCTTCATTTATGCAACCTGTCGGCGTCTACACATAGACCGAGTTAAAACAAAATGGCTGCCATTTCCCAGTTTCTTGCAGATATCTATATCATTTATGGCCCTGCTATATAAGCCAATCAAATTACTTTAAATGCGGGCTTTATATCTATATCACTTTTCGGCCCGGGGCCGAAAAAGTGATATAGATATTGGCCCTGTTTTAAGGCTGGCCATTGTGTTAATGAACATGGCAGGTGCTTTTTTATAGGACTAATAACGTATAGTTATTTAAAAAAGGAAATAAAATTTAAGTTTTCTTTTGTAAAATTACAATGCAAAGACCTTAGATATTAATATTTGGCATGAATCATTGCCATTTGGACCTCTACTATTTAAAGTTATATGAGTCATTCCCCATGCCCCTAAAGTTAAAATGACCCCGCCCTAGGGGTCACTAACGTACCAATAATACAGCCTGGAGAAGAATGTGACAAACCAGTGTGACCTCATTTAAACCTTTTCTTGCAATGTATCTCTTCTTTTTTTGCGACCCAGGGTTGTTTTGTCCACAACGTAACTCGAACAGTTTTTTGGAATATCAATTTTGACACTATATGGGAATAGTATAGTTCACTAAGGAGCAGTGTAGTGCTCAAGTATAATAACTCTTTGCTTCATTTATGTTATTTCTCCTGAATTATTTTTGTTCAGACCATAACTTATAAAGCTTTACATATATTAATCCGAAACTTCATTGGTAGATAGATGACATACAGTAAGAAGGAATGGAGTTGACCATAATAACTCTCCTCGTAAAAATTTTGAAGTTATTGCCCTTTATTATTTTTTCATGCTTTATTTGCATTTTTTTCTGGCTATAACACAAAATATGTAAGAGATATAAGCTTAAAATTTCATTACAAGCCATGTACTTTTTGGGTTATTGACCTTTGATACGTATTTAAATGTCAGAGTGTGGAAGTGGACTATCCTCTTTGTATTACTTCTCTCCAGGTCTGCAGGGAATTTGCCATCAGTGACTTTTTCATTTACTACTACATTGATACTTAATATTAAGCTTTAATCAAGTGATTTTGTATCATACAGTTGGGACATCACTTAAAAAGTGTGCTTATTCTATAAAAATCATCATAGTTTTACATGTAGTAGGCAATGAATAAACTGGTCTACCCATGTATTAAATTTATTTGTTTTTAATATAATACATATATTTATGTATAGTTATATCCAGTTAAAACAGAATAAATTGTAAATGATTTATTATTACTTGTACTCGTAACATGAACATTTTGCTATATTTAAGTTGGGACAAATATTGTATCACTATGTATGTTGTGCACAACTAGTTCTGTATATAGCAATATGGAAGAGTTGAAACTTCCCTTATATTGGCAGATATTTAGATAGCAGTTAAGTCAACTCAGTAATTGCATCTTGCTGGGGATATACTTCTTCTATTGAGTTAAAGAGGCGGTTGGGAAGGTTACTTGGTTAAGTGTAATTATAAAGTTAAGACAAAATAATACACAACACCTTTATCGTGAAAACACCACTATTATAGACATGTTGCATTTGTTTCTAAAATATTTAAAGCTTAACATCGGTACAATTGCACCTGACAAAAATATTGCAAGAATTCAAACAAACGAAAAATCTTTGATCAATACATGTATAAATCAAATGGCATACACATTAAAATGCATATAAGATATATAAACTCATAAAATTTCAGTAGATCCAGATAAATGTTAGTGGGTGGGGATTTCATAAAAATATCACAAAACACATCTATACAATTGCATTTGGAAACAAAAGTTGGGCTTTATATTCCGTTCCATTACTATCACAATTTATGTTTACTATACACTGTACGTACTTTATTCACTTATGGCAAGTTTTTCCTGCATCCACATGTACGACATTATCAAAAAGACAAAAGTCAAGTATATATTTGTAGATAATTGAGGATTTCATCAATGAAGTATTAAGCACAAAGTTTTATGGTTTATATTCCCATTTCATAATGAATTCCTTTGACAAGCTGACCTTTGGTTTTAACTCGGAGATCACAAAAACCTGCAATTAAAAACGGAATCTGATTTACATACTGGTCTGCGTACATTAAGCAAACCATTCTATACTGCATAAAGCAAACAACAATATTCACGTTTATGTCCTACTAAAATTTGCATTTATATAAATATCAAAATATTTTGAATTTCAGCGAGTGTCAAATACAAATTTTATTTAATTTCAAAAGCACAAATGTTTATTATTATTTCAATACAATTAAAATGCACGAGGCAATTATGATTACAGACTCAATATAATGAGGGATTATAACTTGCCTTATTGTCTACATTGTATGTAAACGCCTGTGGGACCCCGTCCACTGATACGTTAAACGGAGTCTTGTTTACTCCATATACTGTAACATTTTTAAGCAGTTGGTCCACATATCTTGCCGCATGCACTTTTGACTGCAGCAAATTCCCCTGAAATATTATTGTCGTGACAGGTTATATGTACAGAGACATATGAATACATTGTAACGTCTCAACGTACAACATTTTTGTGAGAATATTTTAAACATTACACAAATTATTCCTCGTTGTAAAAAGATCATTACAATTATTTAAATATAATGGCTATCACTGGAAACTTGTTATTTTTCAGTGATGGTTTCCTTAAACACCAACATAATAAATACTAAATGTAATTTAGCAAACGTTCTGGATAACCGTATTTAATTACTAAAGAAATTAAAGTGCGCCTGAGAATATGCTTTAAATATACTTTAAATATGCTTTGAATATGCTTTGAATAAACTTTAAAAGTATACCTCTGTCAGAGCAAAATCTACCAGGTTATATGTTTCCTGTTCTAGAGATGCTGTAAAATGAATGGACAATATTGTATATCTTAAGTTACCAATAAAACATTGAACGAGTGGTATACAAATCAAATTAAAAGAAGATAAATCATATAATGTACTATTAGTTAGTTTTATTGATATAGGCATTTAATGTTTTCATTGATTGTTATTTGCAGATTATCACGTTGTCGAGATGTCTTATTAAAATAGCTGGACATCAATAAAAATGTCAATGTTTGATAATGGTACTGACAGTAATTTTATCGTAATAGAAATTTTCAGTGTGTACCTTGTGTTATTCCATCATCCCAAAACAGAGAGCCGAACGCTGTACCATTGGTTCCCATTGATACCAAGAGAGAGAAGTCATTCTTTCGGCTGCAATATTAACCGTTACTTAAAAAGTTAACTAAATCATACATTACGTTTTGAAATAGCTCATACTTTCATCTGTTCATGTTATCAAATCTTAACTCTTAATCTTCTTTAACCAGATTTGAATAGCATTGCCACCAAAATATAAAACTAAACTAGCCCGCACATCAATGAAATTTGACTTGTTTCTAGACAACTGCTTTTATTTTTAAAGAATGGTGTTTATTGCAAAAAAGACAGTACTGCATAATGGTTTCTGTTATTTTGTTGCAATTTATGTTTTAGTTCTGATCATTTTCAACTATCTAATTCGTTAGTTTAGCTTATTGAAATATTAAATAACTTCTAGTGTGGTAATTGCGGTTCCTGTAGCGGAGTATAACAGTTCAGCCTGTAAAGGAGATTAAAAGTTAGAATGGTGCCGGCAATGTCGAACTTTTATTGACCAAGTATTCGTTTCACCAGCAAGTAGTAAAATTGTACCATAGCACTGTTCCATGGGCAAGAATTAAAAAACGTTTTCCACCGTTTGATCCTGGAATATAAAATACACGACGTATATTATCATTTAACATTAATTCTGTAGAAAACCAAATGTCGAATGAAGCACAAGAGACCACTTTTTCAGACTTGTTAGAGATGTTACAGGAAAAGGAATCATTTCAAATGCTGTTCTTTGCAATCAAAATAACTGCATGGATAAATAAAATGCATAGTTAGTTGCTTTAAACCATAAACAAATCTTCAACAATAATTTATTAAGTACCTTATATTTTACCAAAGTATAAGAAAGGTTATAAAATAATATGATTGATTGATATAATATATAGGTCAGTAAGAGTAATAAAGTGTAGGATAAAATAGATACATTTATGAGAACAGGAGCAATGAGAAGTGCAGATCCCCACATAAACTGATAGTCAATCTGATATGTCTCTTTATTTTGTGGAAACCTGAAAACATAATCAATCAATTCTAGATTATTAACTCTAACTTTTAAAGATCCTGTAACTCAATATTTTTATGGTTTTATATCATAAATATACAATGCGCAAATGAATATTTTTTCATATTTTTGGATGTTTGGAAATTGTTTTAGAAGAATAATTATATACATATAGAAAAAAATTGACTTGAGTGTTTTTTACATCCTTAATTACAAAATACAGGATCTTTAAGGTTATATGAATAATGTAAACGTTGACAATAATTATATTATATTGTTTGAATAAAATATATCATTAGTTATTGTGTTACGTTCTCTTCAAATACATAGTTTAAAAATAAGATGATTAATACTTTTCTTTAAGCAACTTTACACAGGTTGTTTCTTTTAAAAAGACACTGCAATTAACCCTGCTTTAGAATACACATTCGGTGAGTGACTAAATTTTTAATCTTACTCATAAAACATTGCCCTGGCAACTGGTGTCCCTGATGTGTGGCTTTCATAAAACAATGTATATAAATAAGGCAGTAAGGCATATCTTGTCCTATAAACTTCCCTTACACTCACAGCAAAAAATTCATCAAACGCACCCGGATCCTGGTATATCTATAAAATACAAATTGCCGAATAGATTGAAATTCTCAAAATGAGGTAAATGCTAAATGACATATGAGTTACCTACTGATGTGTTCTCGAACAATCGCTTAAGATTTCTCATTTGAAATAAATTATCTTTCAGAGTTGGAAAACATAATTAACATTTTGTTGTTTTTTCTGACTAAAGCTGGTAGAATGAATTTTATGTATACCTTATGGTATTACACATGTACGAGTATTTGTACAGTTAGTGTCAAAACGTAGTTCTCTCGTAAGCTAAGTAATATACTTAAATGATACGGGCATGGTCAAAAATTCGAATTTAATTATATAAGAAATTCTGGAACATGAACAAAATATTCAGATTCAATTCTTTAAGATATTCCAATAAATTTGTAGCACAGCCTTGTATTATAATCACTCATGGATTTAAAAAAAGAACTGGCCATTTTTACCAGTTCACAATATTATTGGATATATATGTACTTATAATACTGCACGTTTGTAACGTCCTTTTTCATTGGATAATCGTGACGTTTATATATAGTTTTATAAACACGTCTGCATGCTGTCAATTTATAAAGAAATCTCACTTTTTTCTCTGAAAAAGGAAGTTTGCAGTATTGCAAAATCGTCATAAAGATTGCTGTCAGGTTATATGGCCGAATATAAACGGTTGTTTGCAATATAACCCTCGACTTGTGGCTCGGGTTATATATACAAACAACCGTTTATATAGGGCCATATAACCTGTCAAGAATCTTTATAACTAATAATATATTTAGCATGAAAGGAGGAATACAAAGTTTAATTGTCGTTTCAGTTTTTATGTTATATGTTTGTGCTTAAATATCGCGCAACTGCTTGTTTATGAAACATGTTATATGATATACCGTTATTCTATCACTGTGAGTACGGGAAAACGGATAGAATGCTCCGAGTTGATACCATCTCAAACACAGTTCGTAAGTTGTATCATGCTGGAAACCGCAAATGTCAGCTCCAACCATCGGTATACCGGCCACATTGAACGTGAGAATAACTGAATAAAAGAAATATGAGCCGCGTTTGCGACCAGCATGGATCAAGACCAGCCTGCGCATCCGCGCAGTCTGATCAGGATCCATACTGTTCGCTTACAAACCCTATAACAAGAAGAGAAACTAATAGCGAACAGCATGGATCATGATCAGAGACTGTACGGATGCGCAGGCTGATCTGGATCCATGCTGGTCGCAAACGTCATTAGGTGGTGTTTCAGTGGCGCGGCTCATAAGATATTTATTTTTAGGTTCCTAAATATTATAGGAGTTAAGATCCTACTGAAACTGACTGATATTGCATTAACTCCTTGGAAATGATATTGATGGTTAATTTAAGAAATTTAATCTATAGCGCAGTATTTAATCATAATCTACTTAATATATAATAGATGAGTTTTTTATTTTTTTTTAGATTGGCTGCATCATTGTTTTTTACTGTGCAGTTAATTTGTAACTTCATATTTTTTTTATATTAGCAGTCCTCTGTAAACTTTGGTAAAAATTGTAACCTGATTTGATTTGTACATATGAAAAAGTAGCTATGTTTAGCCAGTCCATTGACTCATATTATGACTTTGAAACTGAGATAAGTTGACCTTGAGATGACGAAGGGTCTCCTTAAGGTAAATGCTTTTTATTTTCACCACATATTTTGAACGTCATGTATATAATAAAACTACATGTTTGCATACTAGAAATTATATAAAAGAGATATATATGAAACGGTTACAATTCGTATGACAAAATACCTGGCTACAAAATATTCATACCTTGACGGCTAGCCTCGGTAAATTGTAAACAAAATGTACAAATCTTTTTGACCAATAAAAAGCAAATATTAAAAACTTGGTTGTTATGTTACATGCAAAGCACCAACACACAGTGATTATTCTTTATTAAACTTAGTTCATAAAATACCATTAAGTCAACCTGTAATATAATTCAGTAAATTCATGCAATGGTGCTAATATTAACAAATAATAACATGAATACAACAAAAAATGTATATTAAACAGCCATTACATGCTATTATGGTAAGAATAAGCGTTACTGAATAGTTTAAGCGACTTACTTGATATTTGCTATAGTTTTCCATCATGCATATTCAAATTATGAAAGATTAATGTTGTAGATAGTTATGCCTTGCTGGAGGGACAAATTTGTCGCTATAAATACATGTGTCACGATTTACAGTGGAATTCATAAATGAAAATGAAACATGCTAATTAAATAAAACATATAAAGAGTTTTAGTATTGAAACTACTATTCTATTTGCAGGCATTGCGACGAGTATGACTTGTGATGATAAATTGTTATAAAGATGTACTGAGGAAATACATGATTAATTACATTTTTAAAAGGGTATCATGGCATATGTGTCTTTCTAACAAGTCAGTTACAATCGTTAAATCGCTATATTTACCAGGTAAGTATGGTGGTGAATTTAATTCTGAGCTGGTATCACAACCATTTATAGAACCATCAGCAAATGTTCCAAGTTCATCCATATCCTGAACAAAACAAAACATATATGTTAAGCCGTTACTTGCAATGAAGACATAGAATATGTAGAACTTTTGCAATGAACAATGATTAGACTAATTTCCTCGACAGTTTTCCTTAAAAGTTGAGTCTGAATAGTAAGGATTTTTAAGAAAACATAACTGACGAATTATTGCAGTAACATCAGCTATACTTCATACTTTAACAACGTAATCAGTATCAATCTGACTATAAATGCAGCGATACAAGTAAATTAAATATACTTACAATCCACAAACCATCAATAGCTATGTATTTCCAAAATTCTCCAATCACAGTTGCCCAGTATAGCTGGGATTTCTCATTGCTCCAGTCAGGAAACACCGTGGGTCCTGGCCATAACTAGAAATCGTAAAAGACATTCATTCTTGACTTATGTTGTACATATATAAAGTTTATATTTTAAGTTACGTTCAAATAGTTTTGGTCGTTTGGCATCGAAAACATTTGCAAAACTATAAGTCTCCATTCATACTTGTTAACATCTGAAAGAGGAAATAACTGGCAATAACTTTAACAAAAAAGTTACGTTGTTAGTTCTTGGTGAATAAAAACGTTATGTAAGATCGCCATATTAAATCAAAAGTAACTGCTTAAACGCAACGGAAGCTTTAATTGGAAGAAGATATTACAAAGATTATATCATAATAAAATTAATACTCACCCGACCAACGAAAAGCTTGTTCAATTCATTCTTTATGAAAATGTCCATCTCAACTCCAAGGTCGTACGGACGATAAGCTCCTCTTGGTTGGGTATAGCTAATACCGGGATCCTATTATATAAATGATTTTACTTTTAACCTTTTTATAAACGCAATATGTGTAAATTGACATCAATTATTAATCACAAAAGTCACCTTACGTATTTTTGGAACACTGCTTCAAATGTGTCTCTAAATCATTTAAATCTAATATTGGAGTAAAACGTCAACGTTTGATTTGCTTTTTACAAATTGATTAGATTTAAAGATCCTATTTATTTATATATCTTGTTTTTTTTTTATCTTTCTTTTTGCTTTAAAGTTGTCTTTTTAAGTTAAAATATGAAAACAATTGGTATCGCGGGCGTGTTGCAATGAAGTCCTATGGATAATATGACAACGGTTGTACACGTGTTAATAATAATACATTACAGTCGCACATTATTATAAGACTAAGAAAGGAAGTGAAGAGAAAAAACTTTTTATTTCCTCAAGATACAAAACGTTGTCAGTTTTATATTCTATTCCTACCACATTTGTTAAAGCTTAAACATACCGTAATTATTATATATTTCATCCCTCGGTTATGGAGTTCATCTATCATGGCTCTTTGGTCACCAAATCTTTCTACATCTGTAGTAAAATCCAGCTGTCCCACAGCATAATCAATGTCGTTCCACTGTGTATCCTGTTTTATACAAATGGTTAAAATAGTGTTATATGAAACATTAATATCGTTCCACACAGCACAAATGACATACATTTGCGTACAGATTGTTTTATATAAACGATATATACCTCTAATCACAGAAGATATCTAGTCATATAAGAGTATATAATATGGTAATAGTATAGAATCAGTTATACAAGTATGGTAATAGTACTAGTAACGGATAATGCTCTATAAAGTCCTAACATTATCTAGTCTTACATGAGTGTAATCTCCGCTTTCTACTCTGTTAACAACCATCATCGTGTCATTCACAGACTTGTATCCAAATTTACAAATATGAAATCCGAGACTCCAATATGGCGGCATGAAAGTGCGACCCACTATATTTGTATAATCTTTGACGACATCAGCAGGCCTATCACCAACAATAACATAGAAATCTAGTATACCACCGATAGTTCTCCATGTTACAGCAGGATATGGCTGCAGTATCACATCTAAAAAGAACAACACACAAATACATTACAAACATCAAAATCTTTGACTTTATGTAACGAGTAAAATTCATTCAGATATGTAAGAACACTCAAAAATGGTTGTGACAGCAAACTTGATACAATATTCTTGCATAAAAACTGCGCACGCATGTATACATTTACGCAGAAGAAAACACGAATTAATGGATAGACTCTCATGACCACGCACCGTTGGTGCACGTGCTTAATATCTCGGGGCACGGGCTTTAAATGCACCCTCGTGCTTCTGCATGTGTAACTGCACAACAAACTGTCAACGATTAAGGCAGTGTATTGAAGTAACTCGGACATATATAATAATGCGTTTTCTTTTTAATGATAGAAACCGTCAAAGCATCATTACAAATGATCTCACCCATTCCATTACTGTTCAACAGAAAGAAACCATTTGCTTTTCCACTTTCTTCCATGACTAGATAGTAAGGATGTGATCCATACATGTTCCTATTTTCCTAACAATAGAATTGCTACATTATGTACATGCATGTACGAATGTTAAAAGGATTAAAATTAAATGCATTTAAGGTTTAAACTCATGTCTTCATAATAAAGGATGAACTAAGCGTAAAGTTTGAATCGGCCCCGAAGGGCGTTTTAAATGCATATACATCTGGCCTTTATCGTAATGAAGTCTACAAATTTCCTGTACTTTTTTTCTTTTTATAGATACATAATTGTAACCTTACACGAACGCTTTTATGATACACTATCACGTGAAACTGCAATGACCTTGATAAACTAAAACTTCTCTAATTTCAACATATTAACTTTTATAACATAATGTTACTATAAATAAATGAAGGTAAAGTAGTATTTTACAACACACACTTAAACTTTACAATAAAACGTAGAATATTGTTTATAACCATCATTCATTAAAACAAGAGGGCCATGATGGCCCTGAAGTCGCTCACCTGTACATAGGCCCCCGGACCAGGGCTAGTTTAAAGCCCGGGGCTTTTATTTGAACAAACTTTGAAGACAACCATTAGAAGATGTTTCATGCTAAACATCTAAGGTCTAGCTCGTTGGGATTTTTAAAAGAAGATTTTTTAAAGTTTTTTCTTTACACATATAGTTAAAAACAATGACACAGCTGGGGCAGGGCCAGTTTTGACCCCAGGGCTTTTATTTGAACAATCTTTGTAGACACTTACTAGAAAATGTTTCATGCTTAATATCTAAACTCTAGCTATTGGAGTTTTTTAAAAGAAGATTTTTAAGTTTTTGCTATACTCATATAAGGAAAATCAATGTCCCCCGAGGCGGGCCAATTTTGACTCCAGGGCTTTTATTTGAACAAACTTTGAAGACACTCACTAGAAGATGCTTCGTGTTTAATATCTAAACTCTTGCTATTTGAGTTTTTTCAAAGAAGAATTTTCAATTTTTGCTAAGGTTTTACACATATAGGGAAAATGAATGACCTCCGGGGTAGGGCCAATTTTGACCCCAGGGCTTTTATTTGAACAAACTTTGTAGACAATCACTAGAAGATGTTTCATGCTTAATATCTAAACTCTAGCTATTTAGTTTTTTCCAAAGAAGATTTTTTAAGTTTTTCCTATACACATATAAGGAAATTTAGAAAAATCAATGACCCCTAGGGCCGGGCAAATTTTGACCCCAGAGCTTTTATTTGAACAAACTTGGTAGAAACCCATTAGAAGATGTTTCATGCTAAATAACTTAGCTCTAGCTCTTTGGGTTCTTTAAAAGAAGTTTTTACTATATGTATAAATGGAAAATCAATGACCCCCTGGGGTGGGGCCAACTTTGACCCCAGGGCTTTTATTTGAACAATCTTGGTAGACATCCATTAGAAGATGTTTCATGCTAAATATCTTAGCTCTAGCTCTTTTGGTTCTTTAAAAGAAGTTTTTTTTTAGTTTTTACTATATCTATAAATGGAAAATCAATGACCCCTGGGGTGGGGCCAACTTTGACCCCAGGGCTTTTATTTGAACAATCTTGGTAGACATCCATTAGAAGATGTTTCATGCTAAATATCTTAGCTCTAGCTCTTTTGGTTCTTTAAAAGAAGATTTTTTAAAAGTTTTTACTATATGTATATAGGGAAAATCAATGACCCCCTGGGGCGGGGGCCAATTTTGACCCAGGGCTTTTATTTGAACAAACTTGGTAGACATCCATTAGAAGATGTTTCATGCTAAATATCTTAGCTCTAGGTCTTTTGGTTTTTTAAAAGAAGTTTTTTTAAGTTTTTACTATATATGCATATAGGGAAAATCAATGACCCCCTGGGGCGGGGCCAATTTTGACCCAAGGGCTTTTATTTGAACAAACTTGGTAGACACTCACCAGAAGATGTTTCATGCCAAAAATCTAAGCTCTAGCTCTTTGGGTTTTTTAGAAGAAGATATTTTAAGTTTTTTCTTTTGGTTGCCATGGCAACCAGAGTTCTGCTTGGAATTAAATTCTTTGAACAATTTTCAAAGGTGACCACCAAAGGAACATTCCTGTGAAGTTTGGATGAAATTGGCTTAGTGGTTTATGAGGAGATGTCATTTAAAGTAAAAGTTTACGGACGCCGGACGGACGCCGGACAAAAAGCGATCACAAAAGCTCACCCTGTCACTTTGTGACAAGTGAGCTAAAAAGGGATTTATAAAAGTTTGCTTTTATATACGAACAATTGGATACTGGTCCCTGTTCCACAGTGTTTTCCTAGTCCAGTTTACATTCAACATGAGATTATTTCTATGTTCACCAATACCATAAATATATGATGAGGGAAGTAGAGATGATAGTTGAAGAAATTGATCTGTAAAAATCAATGGTGCCGCTCCTTTTGTTGAAAATCTGTAAAGAAAAAATCATTACAGCTAAGAAAATACTAGTAGTGCCAAGTGAAAATACAAAGCGCGAATTCATATGGTCTGTCATTCTCTATTTGTAGACCAGTAGACCAAATCTTGATTTACTAGTACCTAATATTAGCTGTTTCTATAATAAACTTTAAAATCAGGCAAATTACAATAGTTTTGTGTAATATATTAATAAGTTGACTTTTTAAACCTTAAACATGCTTTTCAAGAAATTGGCATTTACAGCGTTCAATTCCGCTTCCTCGTTTGCAATAGAACTGTGATCATGATGAAGCATGGTGGTGACCAGCCTAGGATTCGAACCCTCGATCCTTGTACAGAGTGAATATAATGTAGTGAGAACTGTTATAAGTTTTAGAGTTTAGGAAGCTGAAACATGCTTCTAGTATATTACTTACATGACAGTGTTATCAGATCGTCTAGTGACACTAAGCCAAAAAGGTGTTCCTGTCTCACTTACATTTACTACATAGCTGGGAGCAGTTGCTTTTTTGTCAGGTCGGGGAACTCTTATGGGAACTTCATAACGTTTGTTATTGGGATCATAAACCTTCGATAGAAATGATAAAACTGTTATTCTTCAACAATTACATAACAATTTTATGTATGCAAATTGCATTTTTGTTGTCCTTTCGATTGCCCGACATGGGAACAAGAACAATTCATTTTCTCTGTTTATTTACGGCAGAAAAATAAACATTAACAGATATAAATTTGACATTTTAAGTTCCTGTGAAACAAGTACTTATGTGTTTAAACTTGTACTTTCACAAAATACAACTTTATCAGCTTTTTATAGGTTTATGCACCTTAAAAGCATAAATGATCTCTCATAAAACGTTTCAATAAAATGGATGAATAAAGAAGGCGATGTGAATAAAGATATGGACATATAAAACAGGTTCACTTACTGAGGGAAGTCACTTGATATCTGATGACATGTAATAACTACATGAAATGTTGAGCAACAATATTTGAGCCGAGCCGCGTCACGACAAAACCAACATAATGGGTTTGCGACCAGCATGGATCCAGACCAGCCTGCGCGTCCGCGCAGTCTGATCAGGATCCATGCTGTTCGCTATCAATTTTTTTTACTTGTTATTGGGTCTTAAGCGAACAGCATGGATCCTGATCAGACTGCGCGGATGCGCAGGCTGGTCTGGATCCATGCTGGTCGCAAACACATTATGTTGGTTTTGTCGTGACGCGGCTCATTTTATAAATACAGAAAAAGGATAACAAACACCTGTATTGATCGTGGTTTGAGAATACATGTATATGGGAAACAATATATTGTTACAGTGCTATGCTGTTGGAGCTGAAAAATATAAATAGCTCCTTGAATATCTGAGACAAAAAAGTCCGAACATATTCTTAATAAGATATGTGATTAAACTTCCTGAATTAATTTATTTACAGAGATATGCATGCTTATAAATAAATAAATATATAAATAAATACAATGTATTTAGTTTCAATAAATAACAAAATAAATAAATAAATTTACCTTGACATGTAACCTTTGATCCGTCTCATAACTAACGTCTACAGCCAGTTGTGTAACACCTTTAGGATAATATGTCGGAGGTTTCCCTGTAAGTTTCATACTAAATCCTAGTGGTGTATCTGTTCTTTCATCCACAGAATATCCAGGAAAGTTTCTGGGATAGAAGCAGTATGGTACGTCTACAGGTGATTGTGTGTCATTTTCGTTCATTGACTGTATGGGTAATCGTCTGCTTAAATCTTTTTGCCAACAACATCCCCTATCTAAACAACCCTCTTCAGTAACAGACTTCTCAGGGAAACAGTCAAATTTCTGTGATGGGATTTGTATGTCGCATTGTTTTTCTGATAATGTTTGATCTAACATATAACGTTCCTTATCTTTAATGTTACTTGTGTTTACGATATTAAAACGTAAGTCTTCACTCACGTGGTAATATATCGTATTTTCTGCTGAATCACCCCCGTACCTTGGTATTTGAATAGTGAGCACTTTGTTGTTAACGTTGTCTTCTTCAGAATTCTGAGATGTTGTCTTTGTCATCCATGTTACATCAACAGTCATTCCAAATAAAAAGTTAACCATCAGGAAGGATACCATTACACCTATACCTACCAACGTCAACCTTTGGATATCTATAGAACTTTCTGTCATGTTTTACACCTAAAATTTATTGACCTGAGATTTAAGTTTAGGATAGGATATTTTTTTAATACTCTAACATTAAATGTATATGTATAAACAATAAACGAAAATAAAATGACGAGGAGAAAACGAAATAAGTGATGAAACGTTTATTAATAGTTGTAAATAAGGTGTTCACTTCCTGATATTACTAATATTGAATATAATATCGAACATATACTGTATATATATGTATATTGAACATTTCGCATAACTATATAACATGCCATTCAACTTTTCACCTTTGATGGTGTTTTGATATTTACATCATATATACTATGTACTACATGTACTAGAGCTACTGTAAGTACTGTTTTCCAGTACATTATATAATGTAAACAATCTAATTACTTCCCTCCCTTTCTGGTTAGCGTGCATGACGAGGTTAAACCTGCGTTGATGTTAGATCTAGTTTCCGAATCCTATCTATTATATCGTTTTTAAAACAAAACAAAAAAACTGCTTGTAGAACTGCACATACCTTTGTTAGTTAAATCCACAAATAAGATACACAAGAAGTTAAACCATATCATACGTACAGACTCTCTATTTGTTTATCTTTATAGTTGAAATTACATATACACATATATGTTTTACTGTAATATAATGTAGTCAACATGTAATTTATAGCAAACAACCATCATGCCCCACTGATTAGCTTGACTGTTTAGTTCATCGATTTCTACCGTCACGCTGAAACTACACATAGAAATTGGTGTTAAGTTTCACAAATTGTTTTAATAAACCAATGTATTCTTGTATCTCTTATTTGCAACATAACAATGTATAGATACATATTTAATAAATGCATATTAAGGAACTTAAAACCCGTGTCAATTAACAATGCTACATGTAAAAATCGATGAATTAGCTATTTTCTCTTTGTCATAAAGCGTTTAATATCCTTTAAAGCTACATTAAATAAAATTTCATAAAAACAGAAATAGCGACATTTCATTAACAAATTTGGGGTTTCGACCCCAGATCTTACTTTGGTGTCCAGACAACCAAAAAATGAGTTTTTATAAGCATAAAAAGGGTGCATCCTCATTGTGGCGAAATTGGAAGTACAATTTCAGTTTGCATGAGAAACTCCGCCTGTCAGATCATCTGTACATCAATATCAAATCAACAAACATGACTATTAGTAGCAGTCCTAATTTATAGTCTGATTTTATTGACCTGTCAATTCTGAATACATTACAGGACTCATTTAAATATTCGATCCCACTTCGGTTTGGTCCGTGTAGTTTACGAGAATTAATGTGGAGTATATTAGTCATGGATTGAAAGTCACACCAGCTTAATGTGAAGGTTTTCGTTAATTCACAATAGGACAGTCGGTTAAGAGAATGCCTGATAATTGAGAGGTCTGTGGTTCGATCCTTACTGTTGCCACTAATACTCTTTCTTTATTTTTGCAGTATATTTTAATGGAACAAATTTGTAGTGTGTTTTACGGCATTGAAAAGACATTTATTGATTTTAATCCGTTCTAATTTTTTAACATGAATTCTTAAAACATGTTATTTAAATGATTATAGAATAACAAAATTAAGTAAAACATAATAAAACAAAACGGACAATATAAAATAATCATATATAGCATCAATAATGCTGAAAGTATTAATTAGAAAAAAAAACATGGACCAACGCGGTCTCGAACTTAAAACACGTGTGGCAGTTAGATTATAAACTCGTGCCTTACCCTATTGCGCTATAACGCTGAGTTCACTTAGTTTATGGATACAAATTAAATTAAATTCCATCGTACAACGTACATCTCACGGAACTTACCGAAAATCTACAGAAGATTAATATACTGTGTGCATCGACCGTGTAATCAGTATGTAATTGACAGGTTAATAAAACCAAACAATAACGGTACTTTTCAGCATTGTAACGGATGTTTTCATACAAATTTAATCTTTTTTTTATGAGATGATTTCTTTTTTCTGAACCCCAGGCCTAGTGCACCGTGAAGCTAAAACGGTTTAAGTGTAATCTCATATTTGTTGTGTTCCGGATAGCAGCTATAAGACCGTGACGAAGCGCATACACGAGCTGATTATAGTCTTCATTTGCATGTTAAAATTCGTATACGAACTTTAGTGTTACCGTGTAGTTTTCCGTTTAAAATCCCAATTTATGAATAGTATTTGATGAAATTTACATAATTATTGTTAAAAAGGTTAATGAAACTGTAGAATGCTTGGTTTTTAGGCAGACGGCAAAATAATTTTACATATTTATTTAATGTAGCTTTAAACATGGACAGATTGCGAATTTACTATTGATAGCTTACTTCTGATATTGTTTTTTTTTCATTTCATTTTCTCTTTAAATTACTTATAACAAAAACAGGTTAATCCTGGAACGTGAACAGTTACACCAATACTATTACTCTGTGGCAATAATGAAAGATATGAGATATGTAAAATCATTTCTAAGATGGGAGCAGAATGGTCGGGGGGGGGGGGGGGGGGGGAGAGTGAGGGAGTGAGGTGTGGAAGGATTATGCATCATTTATCTTTGCATGAAGCATATATCACAACGTGGAATGTAATTGGAGAACTATATCCTTACAGAAGTAATTGTTTCTTTAGAAGTATTCATACTTCATGATATTTTAAAAGATAATGTTACAATAAACTCTAAAAGTACAAAAATACAGGAACACAATGACAGCTATAAAATCCATCCTCTATAAACTTTTCTACAAAGTTTAATTTTTGGATTGATAGTAATTCTGGAATAACGGCGTGAGCAAATGATCAAATTTTTTGCACAGAAGTTATTTGTCCATACCTACATCAATTAAATGGTACACAATTCTCAAAAAATAATCCAGTCTCGTCATGTCAAAAACAAGAGCGAGTAGTGATCACATGTGTCGCCTTATGATAGCCATAACTCGGCAAAATATCATTCCACCTAAAAACTTATGTAATATGCATAAGGACTTAATTAAGCTACTGATCACTCCTGAAAAGTTTCATTGAAATTCAATAAGTGGTATAATAGGAGTAGTCCGAACAAATTTAAAAAAATTAAAATCATTAACTCTGACAAAAGAACCGGAAAATGTTGAAGAGATGCACAACTAGACATATGCATTGTATTGATCATTCCCCTAAAGTTTTGATGAAATTGCACCAGTAGTTCATTAGGAGTAGCCCAGTGGCTGGCAACACAAGAAAACAACACCTTTTTAATTCAAGGGCAATACCTCAAAAAGTCAAAAATCGTTCAAGTGCAAAACTTGTATATTATGCACAATAACTTGACCTACCAATCAATCCTGTAAAGTTTCAATGAAATTACATAAGTGGCATAAGAGGAGCAGTCAATAAACTTTATTAACACCCTTTTCATTCAAGGCCCATAAGTCAGCCAAAAATCATTCAAGCGGAGTATCCGTGTAATATGCGCAAGTACTTAACCTACCAATGAATCCTGTAAAGTTTCATTGAAATTGCTTTAATGATATAAGAGGAATAATCCGGGCAATCATTAAAAATAAAAATAATTAAAACAAGAGGGCCATGATGGCCCTGGATCGCTCACCTGACACAACCGCATCCAAGCAATGTCTTAAACAAGCATCATGGCCAAGTGTGATGACAACTGAGTCAAACATGTGACCTCTAGTGTGTTATAAAGATTTTTACATATTTGGGCAATGTGACCTAATTTTTGACCGGACACGACCCATATTCAAACTTGACCTAGAAATCATCAAAACAACCTTCCTGACAAATTTCTTGAATTTTTGACTCAATACTGCAGCCACTAGAGTGTTTACAAGCTTTTTCTATTTTTAACTCCTGTGACCTAGTTTTTGACCGGAGATAACCCATCTTTGAACTTGAATTAGAAATCATCAAAACAACCTTCTTGACAAATTTCCAGAATATTTAGATGAAAACTGCAGCCACAAGAGTGTTAACAAGCTTTTTCTATTTTTTGCTCATGTGACCTAGTTTTTGACCTGAGATGACCCATCTTCGAACTTGACCTAGAAATCATCAAAACAACCTTCCTGAAATATTTCCAAATTGTTTGGATGAAAACTGCAGCCAGTAGAGTGTTAACAAGCTTTTTTCTATTTTTAGCTCCTGTGACCTAGTTTTTGACCGGAGATGACCCATCTTCAAACTTGACCTAGAAATCATCAAAACAACTTTCCTGACAAATTTCCAGAATATTTGGATGAAAACTGCAGCCACCAGAGTGTTAACAAGCTTTTCCTATTTTTAGCTCCTGTGACCTAGTTTTTGACCGGAGATGACCCATCTTCGAACTTGACCTAGATATCATCAAAACAACCTTCCTGACAAATTTCCAGAATATTTGGATGAAAACTGCAGCCTCTAGAGTGTTAACAAGCTTTTTTTATTTTTAGCTCCTGTGACCTAGTTTTTGACCCGAGATAACCCATCTTCGAACTCGATCTGTATTTCATTGAGACAAACATTCTGACAAAGTTTGATGATGATCCAATCAAAACTGTGACTGCTAGACTGTTAACAACCCAATTGTTGACGACGAACAACGCACGACGACGGACGCCGGACATAGCCCCATCACTATACCTCATCATGACCACTTCGTGGTCAGGTGAGCTAAAAATCATTTGAGTCCCCTCAATATTGAAATCAAGGGAGTCAGCTTATCACATATAAAATACAGAAAACACGAAAATATTTCTATAGTTTGTTTATTGCTCGTTTTTCATATACGTGTATTACAAAAATAAATGCATTCCCAGCTCAAATAGCGTATATTTAACAGAAAACTACAACAAGTAGATTTTATTACAATTATTCCAGTATGAATATGATAAATGAAAAATATTTCTTTAAGATACAAACATGAATAAATGCTCTTAAATCATGAAGCTTTAAATACCACTTACAACAGTTAGTGTAAACACTTATGTGGCTAATAAAAGAACCTGTTTTTGTTTTCAATGACAGAGCTAATGTCTAACGTGAAATATAGAATATAAACAAGAGGGCCATGATGGTCCTGAGGTCGCTCACCTGTATATAGGCCCCCACCCCCGCAGGGCCAATTTTAACCCAAGGGCTTTTATTTGAACAAACTTGGTAGACACCCATAAGAAGATGTTTCATGCTAAACATCTAAGCTCTAGCTCATTGGGTTTTTAAAAGAAGATTTTTTAAAGTTTTTACTATACACATATAGTTAAAAACAATGACACCCCTGGGGCCGGGCCAGTTTTGACCCCAGGGCTTTTATTTGAACAAACTTTGTAGACACTTACTAGAAGATGTTTCATGCTTAATATCTAAACTCTAGCTATTTGGGGTTTTTAAAAGAAGATTTTAAGTTTTTGCTATACACATATAAGGAAAATCAACGGGGCGGGGCCAATTTTGACCCTAGGGCTTTTATTTGAGCAAACTTGGTAGACACCCATTAGAACATGTTTCATGCTAAATATCTTAGCTCTAGGTCTTTGAGTTCTTTAATAGAAGATTTTTTAAAGTTTTTACTATATATGCATATAGGGAAAACCAATGACCCCCTGGGGAGGGGCCAATTTTGACCGCAGGGCTTTTATTTGAACAAACTTGGTAGACACTCATTAGAAGATGTTTCATGCTAAATATCTTAGCTCTAGCTGTTTGGGTTCTTTAAAAGAAGATTTTTTAAGTTTTTACTATATGCATATAGGGAAAATCAATGACCCCCTGCGGCAGGGCCAATTTTGACCCCAGGGCTTATATTTGAACAAACTTAGTAGACACTCACTAGAAGATGTTTCATGCCAAATATCTAAGCTCTAGCTCTTAGGGTTTTTTTAAAAGAAGATATTGAAAGTTTTTTCTTTCGGTTGCCATGGCAACCAGAGTTCTGCATGGAATTAAATTCTTTGAACAATTTTTTAAATGTGACCACCAAAGGAACATTCCTGTGAAGTTTGGATGAAATTGGCTTAGTGGTTTATGAGGAGATGTCATTTAAAGTAAAAGTTTACAGACGGACGGACGCCGGACGGACACTGGACGAAAAGCGATCACAAAAGCTCACCCTGTCACTTTGTGACAGGTGAGCTAAAAATGTATCAACATCAATCATACCCAATCTTCTATTTTACCTTCATTAAGCCACTCTTCAACCAAATGCTTTTATCATTGCATTTTCAAATTAAACAAGTCAGTCTGAAGGACAGCTAAATCCCCTTCTGAAGTGGACATGCATGTGTTCTTCTTGACCTTTAACAAACCATAACCTTGATGTTGTGCAATGCATATCATAAGTACATAGTCCTATGATGGTAATTTTTTGTGCCAAGTTTTTAAAAATGGGTCAAAGACAGAAAAGGCCGGGTTGCATTTGTACACCAAATATCATGAGGCTGTGATGTTACGAAAAAAATTTTCCACTGACCCATTAATGTCGAAAATTTAATTCAGTAGGTAAACAGGAAGTGGACTAGCTACACACCTAAAATCGAATCCCAAAGTATGGGACCATGTGTTAATGCTGTATGCCAAATATCAAGAGGCTGTGATTAGTAGTTTCTGAGAAAAATGTTAGGAAAATTTCCTACCATTGACCATTAATGTGAACAGGAAGTGGATGAGCTGCAGACTTGAAATCGAATCCCACAGTATGGGACCATGTGTCAATGCTGCATGCCAAATATCAAGAGGCTGTGATAAGTAGTTGCTGAGAAAACTGTTACGAAAATTTCCTAGCATTGACCATTAATGTCAAAAAAATCTAACTAATTTAACTAAGTGGATAAACAGGAAGTGGATGAGCGACAGACCTGAAATCAAATCCCACGGTATGGGACGTTGTGTCAATGCTGTATGCCAAATATCAAGAGACTGTGATAAGTAGTTGCAGAGAAAACTGTTACGAAAATTTCCTAGCATTGACCATTAATGTCGAAAAATCTAACTAATTTAACTAAGTGGATAAACAGGAAGTGGATGAGCGACAGACCTGAAATCAAATCCCACAGTATGGGACCATGTGTCGATGCTGTATGCCAAATATCAAGAGGCTGTGATAAGTAGTTGCAGAGAAAACTGTTACAAAATTTCCTAGCATTGACCATTAATGTCAAAAAATCTAACTAATTTAACTAAGTGGATAAACAGGAAGTGGAATAAGCAACAGACCTGAAATCAGATCCCACAGTATGGGACCATGTGTCAATGCTGTATGCCAAATATCAAGAGGCTGTGATAAGTAGTTGCTGAGAAAACTGTTACGAAAATTTCCTACCATTGACCATTAATGTCAAAAAATCTAACTAATTTAACTAAGTGGATAAACAGGAAGTGGATGAGCGACAGACCTGAAATCAAATCCCACGGTATGGGACAATGTGTCAATGCTGTATGCCAAATATCAAGAGACTGTGATAAGTAGTTGCTGAGAAAACTGTTACGAAAATTTCCTAGCATTGGCCATTAATGTCGAAAAATCTAACTAATTTAACTAAGTGGATAAACAGGAAGTGGATGAGTGACAGACCTGAAATCAGATCCCACAGTATGGGACTATGTGTCAATGCTGTATGCCAAATATCAAGAGGCTGTGATAAGTAGTTGCTGAGAAAACTGTTACGAAAGTTTTTTTCCCCGCCAGCCCGTCGCCCGGACGCCCGCCCGCCCGCCGCCCAACATTCACCATACTATAACCCGGGTTTGCACCAGTGCAACCCGGCCAAAAATATTCCATAAAGTCAAACAATTATGGAAAACATATAACCTTGACCTTGGGGGTAGCAACATGGATGTAACTTGGGGGTAGCAGCCTTGATGTTGCCCTCTGCATATTTTGTCATGATGGAATCATTGGTGGGAAGTAATTTAAAAACCTTTGAATTATCAGTAAGCTACAGAGTGGACATGAAATATAGATGTTTTGAGTGTACCCCGGACCTTAAAGGTAGTGACTTGATTGTTGTATTCTGCACATGGTGTCATACTGGTGATCACTTGTTCTAAGTTATTTCAAATTTTTTACAGTGGTTTAAAAGTTCAAGGGAGGAAAAGAAATGTAGACTTTTTAACACTTGACCTTTAAGTGTGATCTTGACCTTGTGGGTAACAACCAAGATATTGTGCTCTGCACATCATCCCAGAATGGTGACACTTGTGCCAAGTTATTTCAAAAAAATTTCAGCGGTTTAAAAGTTATGGAGCGGAAATGAAAGTGTTATGGATTGACAGACAGAGGCCATTCCTATAATTTGCTCCCCTCTTTGTAGAAGGGGATTAAACAATAAATAAATGTATGACAACTAAAGTAAATAGCCTGTTAAATTATATACTGTAAAATGTGTGCTTTCATGTATGTATATGCAGTTAACATAAACCTAGCACCATAAGAATAAACAAACATTTAATCATATATCATTAAAAAAACAAATAACGACTCAAACCACATTAAAAGTCGCTAGATGTATATGGCACAAACAATTCTAGGCAAATAAAGAAACAGATCTAACAGTAATTGTAGATCATTATAAAGACCAAAATCACTCATACACACACCCATGTGAGCAATGTAAACTCACACAGACACACACTTGCACAGGCACTCATATATACAATCAAAACACCTTATATCATATAAAACAAGCATTTGATAGTATTGCGGGCAATACAGTAGTCCCCTACCGGTCCCTCAAAAAGTTCTTTAATTGTCATACACTCCTGTGTATTGCCATTTATAATGAATTTGAGGATGAAGTCTGTATTTGAAAATATCGACCACAAAACATAATAAAATAAGTTTGTCTATATCACAGTAATGTGTTAAGTTTCCATGCTTAGTAAGGAAATTATGTTTATACAACCTTGTCATATTATTACGATGTGGGATTTTAAAGTAAATCCTATAAGGATTAAAGAAGTTGGAGTGAAAATACCAGTTTCTCGAAAAAAATCTAAGTTCAAGAGGGACATAATGCTGGAAATAGTCTTGCTAGAGTATTTAACCTTCTCAAAAATGTTGAGTGATAATAAGAAACATATATATGAAGTTTGAAGTAGATACATCAGGAAATAAAGAAGTTATTTAAACAAGAGCTGTCCGTAAGACAGCGCGCTCGACTTTTTTATTGCTTGCCAATAAAAAAAGTTTTTGCAGTAAAAGGCAATACAAGAATCTCTGTATTTTTAAAGTGAACAATGGCCATGAGCATTAAGATATTTAGTGAAGAATTATTTTATTATGACATAATTTATGGTAAAGTGAACAAGTGGATAGGAATGAATTTTTTTAGATTTTTTAAGTTTTTTAGTGCTTGCCTATAATACAAAACATTGACAGTTAAGGGCCATAATTCAAATAAAATCTTTGACAGAATTACCTTCTCCTGGACATGTTTGGGAATCATGATTGTAAACAAGTATTCCAACTTTCAAATTAATATCTCAAACAGTTCAGTCAAAAAGTGGACTGGTACTAAAAACTTAACCAAGATTCTAAGTCGATAAAAGGCCTTAATTTTTAAAACAAATCCTTGACAGAGTTACCTTCTCTTGCGTACAGATGGGGGTAATGATGTGAAATAGCATTAAAAGTTTCAAAGCAATATCTCAAAGGGTTAAGGCAATAAGTGGATTTTACCCATATTCAATGTATTTTCTAAGTCAAAAAAGGGCCATAATTCTGTCAAAAACCTTGACAGAGTTATGTCCTCTTGTCTGTTGATGAAGGTCGTGATGGTAAACAAGTATGGTCAGTTTCAAAGCAATACCTCCAATGGTTTTGAAATAAAGTGAGGTGGTACAAAAAACTTAACCAAGCTCAATACACTTTCTAAGTCAAAAAAGGGCCATAATTCTGTCAAAAACCTTGACAGAGTTATGTACTCTTGTCTGTAGATGGAGGTTATGATGGTGAACAAGTATGGTAAGTTTCAAAGCCATACTTGTAATACTTCTGAAATAAAGTGGGGTGGTACGAAAAACTTAACCAAGGTGTGACGCCAACGCCGACGCCGACGCCGGGGCGAGTAGGATAGCTCCCCTTTTCATAGAAAAGTCGAGCTAAAAAGACAACATTTTTTTCCCCTAAAAAATCTAAGTTCAAGGGAGGTAATACTGATATTTTTTGTGCTAGAGTTATAAACCTTGTCACATATGATGTGGTTGATGACCAGAAACTTATATTTAAAGTTTGAAGTAAACACCTTAAGAAATAAAGAACATATAGTGAAAAAGCTGAAAAATTTAAATCAGAAAATCTTGAAATTCAGGCTATTTGTTGCCATAGCAACCAGAATTTTCAACATAGGAAGAAAAAAAAGATGTGCATAATCTCCAGACTGCCATCTACCCATATTTCAAGTTTCATAAAAATATTTTCAGTACTTTTTGAGTTATCACTGGATCCAGTTTATGTGTTAAATTTGCCATATTTTCAGACTATTTGTTGCCATAGCAACCAGAATTTTCAACATAGGAAGAAAAAAAAAAGACGTGCATAATCTCCATACTGCCATCTATCCATATATCAAGTTTCATAAAAATATTTTCAGTACTTTTTGCGTTGTCCCGGGATCCAGTTTTGTGGACGGACGGACTGACAGACAGACGGACGGACAGACGGACGGAGGGTAAACCTAAAGTCCCCTCCGGTTAAACCGGTAGGGGACTAAAAATAAGTGAACATATACATTATATACATATGAAGTATGAGCATTGGCTTGCTATCTGCAATTTACGACAAATTAAATATAAAGATAGAAAGAAGTGGGTCATGATGATCCCAGATTGCTCACCAAGAGAGCCTACTAAACATCACTTGTGAAGTTTGGTCAAAATCTACTGGTGGTTAAGAAGATGTAGGTGGATTGCTACATGGCTGATGCAGACAACTAAGAATGGACGGCAATCAGAAATGCTAACCTCTGTTCTCAAATGAGCTTAAAAGTATTATTTTCATAAATTTTGCAAATTTAATAATGCATTGTGTTGAACACAAGTATTTCTATTGTAATAAGTAAATAATAAATGTTCACAAATGGTTAATTTAAAAAAGCTGCTAAATTGTTACATATAACACAACTGATAAAACAACCCTTATTTAATGTTAAACCATATACAACTGTAAACAATCAATCATTCCATGTAATTCAGTTTTTTTCTCTTATGAAGAAATAGAATGGCCCCAAAGCAATTTTTGTTAACAAAATTATGAAATAAAATGTTTAATGTTATTTCTATCACAGATCTCTGATTATCAAATTACACACTTGGATACACTGTTTACATCCAATCCAGTACAAATGGTTTCATCATAAACACTTTAGGATTCAAGGAAGGTACTTTTAAAACCTGTAATATAAGATAAAGTCACAGATTATTAATGAATTATCAATAAGGATATCTGAAACAGTAATTATATATTTGTCCATCAATAACACATTACAAAATACTGGCTGTCATTTAATATCTATCAAATATTAGTTGTCATTCACCAAATAATATATGTATCTAGCAAATATTAGTTTTCATTCACCAAATAACATATGTATCTATCAAATATTAGTTGTCATTCACCAAATATCATATGTATCTAGAAAATATTGGCTTCCAGTCACCAAATAACACACGTATCTAGCAAATACTGGCTTCCATTCACCAAATATCACATGTATCTAGCAAATGATGGCTTCCATTCACCAATTATCACATGTATCTAGCAAATACTGGCTTCCAGTCACCAAATAACACATGTATCAAGCAAATACTGGCTTCCAGTCACCAAATAACACATGTATCAAGCAAATACTGGCTTCCATTCACCAATTATCACATGTATCTAGCAAATGATTGGCTTCCATTCACCAAATATCACATGTATCTAGCAAATGATGGCTTCCATTCACCAATTATCACATGTATCTAGCAAATACTGGCTTCCATTCATCAAATAGCACATGTATCAAGCAAATACTGGCTTCCAGTCACCAAATAACACATGTATCTAGCAAATGATGGCTTCCATTCACCAATTATCACATGTATCTAGCAAATGATGGCTTCCATTCACCAATTATCACATGTATCTAGCAAATTCTGGCTTCCATTCATCAAATAGCACATGTATCAAGCAAATACTGGCTTCCAGTCACCAAATATCACATGTATCTAGCAAATGATGGCTTCCAGTCACCAAATAACACATGTATCAAGCAAATACTGGCTTCCATTCACAAATTATCACATGTATCTAGCAAATTCTGGCTTCCATTCATCAAATAGCACATGTATCTAGCAAATATTGGCTTCCAGTCACCAATTATCACATGTATCTAGCAAATACTGGCTTCCAGTCACCAAATAACACATGTATCTAGCAAATACTGGCTTCCATTCACCAATTATCACATGTATCTAGCAAATACTGGCTTCCATTCACCAATTATCACATGTATCTAGCAAATACTGGCTTCCAGTCACCAATTATCACATGTATCTAGCAAATACTGGCTTCCAGTCACCAAATAACACATGTATCTAGCAAATACTAGCTTCCATTCACCAAATAACACATGTATCTAGCAAATACTGGCTTCCATTCACCAAATAACACAAGTATCTAGCAAATACTGGATTCCATTCACCAATTATCACATGTATCTATCAAATATTGGGTTCCAGTCACCAAATAACACATGTATCTAGCAAATACTGGCTTCCATTCACCAATTATCACATGTATCTAGCAAATACTGGCTTCCAGTCACCAAATAACACATGTATCTATCAAATATTGGTTGCCATTCACCAAATATCACATGTATCTAGCAAATACTGATTGCCATTCATCAAATAAATACATGAACTTGTTAAAATCAATAACATGTTTGGTAATGCACTCAGCTCAGATTCTTGTCAGTAATAAATTTTCAAAAAAAGTTTACCCATTCACTCAGTTATGGACAGAGAGATTGCCAAAAATATTGGAAACACATTTCTATAACTTGACAGAGTCATGACAGACCTTTTGTTCTTACCAAAAATATAAGTTTGCTTGTCATTGCTTTTTGATAAAGTTGAAAATATTCAGCATACCAATAAAAATATATACATGTACGTATATATAAATGCAAGACTTTGACCTTAAACACAGTGACTCCACACAAACTTAAAGGACAACCTGAGGTATGTTCCTTCCAATAGAGACGGTGAGACATTGATAAGAAATAAAGGCTTTACAAAATCTATTGTTAGCACAGGTGACATTGACCATGTCATTCCTAACATTGGACCATCCAATGTATTTCCTTCAAAATATGAAAAACATCAGTCAATAAATAAAGTATGTATAAGCAAATGTGTAAGAATCTATTTTTGGCACCCTTGACATTGACCCACTGACCCCTAACTCAATCCAAAGAAAGAAGACCATGCAAGCTATCTTCCTACCAAATATGAAAGGCATCTGTCAATGAATAAAGGCTGTATGAGAATAATTGAGCAAATGTGTAATTTAAAATCTATTTCTATCCCTGGTAACCTAGACCCAACTAACCCCTTACTCCATCCAAAGGTAGAAGACAATTTATGTTCTTACCAAATATTAAAAGTCAACTGTAAATACATAAATGTTATTCCTGTTAAAGTGTAAAAATTTATTTTTGGCATTGTTGATCTTGATATAAATCACCCCTTAGTTAACCTGAAGGAACAGGACCTCCCAAGGTATGTCCTTCTTAAACATGAAAGCTATAAATTTAAGAATAAAGGCTGTATGAGCAAAAATGTAAAAAACATTTTTTTACACCATGTACCCCTTGAGACAAGTGACCCACTAACTCTACAAAACAAGAGGGCCATGATGGCCCTGAAGTCGCTCACCTGTATCCAGTTTAAACCCCAGGGCTTTTATTTGAACAAACTTGGTTGACACCCATTAGAAGATGTTTCATGCTGAACATCTAAGGTCTAGCCTGTTGGGTTTTTTAAAAGAAGATTTTTTAAGTTTTTTTCTTTACACATATATTTAAAAACAATGACACCCCTGGGGCAGGGCCAGTTTTGACCCCAGGGCTTTTATTTGAACAGTCTTTGTAGAAACTTACTAGAAGATGTTTCATGCTTAATATCTAAACTCTAGCTATTCCAGTTTTTTCGAAAAAGATTTTTAAGTTTTTGCTATACACATATAAGGAAAATCAAAGACCCCCTGGGGCAGGGCCAATTTTGACCCCAGGGCTTTTATTTGAACAAACTTGGTAGACACTCACTAGAAGATGTTTCATGCTTAATATCTAAATTCTAGCTATTTGGGTTTTTTCAAAGATTTTTTAAGTTTTTGCTATACACATTTAAGGAAAATCAATGACCCCCCGGGGCGGGCCCATTTTGACCCCAGGGCTTTTATTTGAACAAACTTGGTAGACACCCATTAGAAGATGTTTCATGCTGAACATCTAAGGTCTAGCATGTTGGGTTTTTTAAAAGAAGATTTTTTAAGTTTTTTTCTTTACACATATATTTAAAAACAATGACACCCCTGGGGCAGGGCCAGTTTTGACCCCAGGGCTTTTATTTGAACAGTCTTTGTAGAAACTTACTAGAAGATGTTTCATGCTTAATATCTAAACTCTAGCTATTCCAGTTTTTTCGAAAAAGATTTTTAAGTTTTTGCTATACACATATAAGGAAAATCAAAGACCCCCTGGGGCAGGGCCAATTTTGACCCCAGGGCTTTTATTTGAACAAACTTGGTAGACACTCACTAGAAGATGTTTCATGCTTAATATCTAAATTCTAGCTATTTGGGTTTTTTCAAAGATTTTTTAAGTTTTTGCTATACACATTTAAGGAAAATCAATGACCCCCCGGGGCGGGCCCATTTTGACCCCAGGGCTTTTATTTGAACAAACTTGGTAGACACCCATTAGAACATGTTTCATGCTAAAGATCTTAGCTCTAGCTCTTTGAGTTCTTTAAAAGAAGATTTTTTAAGTTTTTACTATATGCATATAGGGAAAATCAATGACCCTCTGGGGCGGGGCCAATTTTGACCCCAGGGCTTTTATTTGAAAACTTGATAGACACTCATTAGAAGATGTTTCATGCCAAATATCTAAGCTCTAGCTCTTAGGGTTTTTTAAAAGAAGATATTTAAAGTTTTTTCTTTCGGTTGCCATGACAACCAGAGTTCTGCATGGAATTAAATTCTTTGAACAATTTTTAAAGGTGACCACCAAAGGAACATTACTGTGAAGTTTGGATGAAATTGGCTTAGTGGTTTATGAGGAGATGTCATTTAAAGTAAAAGTTTACGGACGGACGAAAAGCGATCACAAAAGCTCACCTTGTCACTTTGTGACAGGTGAGCTAAAAATGGAGGACCATTAAAGGTATCCACCTACCAAATATGGAAGATATCATTAAAGAACTGAAGTAATGAGGAGAAATTAAAAAAAAATCTAACTTGCTGGAATAGGTTAAGTTAACCATATCAGGCCCAATTTTCAAAGTGATAAAAAAGGGAAATAACTGGGTAAAATAGATGGCACAGCTACATAACTTGGCAATATCATGTACTTTTTTTGATGAGAAATTGTGGAAACTATGAAGCCATTAGTACAGATAGAACTTTGATATATCTTAAGATTAATCATATCCACTTTCAAAGTGCTGAAAAGGGCAATAACTTGGAAAAAATGAAGGCAATAATTATGTAACTTGCCAAGATCATGTACTTTGTATTGACTATTTAGTGTAAAAATTATGAAGCAATTGGTACATGAGAAGTGTAAATAATGAAGCCAATTGTAGAACAAAAGATAAATTCAACTTGACGGTTTAGGTTAACCTCTCAGTGACTGACGAATGGACGGACAGACAGACAGATGAACGGTTCAATTACCTTAGGCCAGGTACATGTAAATTACTCAGTAATCACTGCATTAAATAACATGACATAAAAGTGGCCCATATTGCTAGATCACTATTATAATACTTTAGTTTGGGAACCAAGGCAACATGCTATGACAACAAATACCCAAATTCCTTTGTTCAAACTTTGTAGTACATAATCTAATGACAAGAGTTACCTTTAAAGTCGTATTATAACTGAATACTTGAGAAGCTCCATTCATGATCACTTTCTCTGGTGTTGCATCAATTCCAAATATAGTTATGTTCTTTAGCATTGTATTGAATAAATAACTTGCTTTTACAATTGTGGACTGTAAACGTTTCTGTAAATACAAATATGATGTTTCAGTAACATAAACAATGCATGTAAATACATGTATATATCATACTAGTGCAAAGGTCAATGGTAAGTGTTGTCCCAGCAAGAATTCTAGCAATTATCTATTGCAAAAGGTCTTCTCATGATAGAAACAATAGATACAATTTTAAAGTACATGTGGTAGACTCACATGAAGCTTGTTATTTGGTAAAACCTTACTGTGAAATTACTAACAATGAAAACTACTCACTTATTCAAAACACTTTAAATATTTCTCTTTTGTAACTAACAACAATCCATACTGACCAACATTTAGAATTACAGTTCTTTTTATTTATGTACCTAACCTTTGCACATAATTCACATTACGAATCTAAAGATCAGTTTAAATTGAAACAAAATACATGTACATACATATAGCTGCTGACTTTGTGTAATGGATTTGCCAATCTTTAAATTTAGAACAGTTCATTCAAAGTTTAATGAATTTCAATATCAAAATACAAAAAAAAACGGAGCTACCAACAGTGCTGAGCCTGGTGGGATTTTACAGATGTGCTGGCTGGCCTGACTGTATGCAGATGATAAAGGCTCATCATGTTCTGAGTTCCAGCAGGTTAAGGGTTAACTATTCTGAGACTACTAGTACATTTGTAACATACATCATGACATGTTCATAAAGTTCTAAATCTAGACAAATGTTGGTGTTTATAAATTGAAAGTTTGTTAAACTTACATTTGACACATGAAATGTGATGAATGTATGTATTTCTGCCTCCAATGATTCTGAAAATTATTAAAGATTGATTCAATAAATATTATTTATTTTCTTTTTCATGACATTTAAACTAATCTGTTTCACTGTGACAGGTCTACTTCAAAGCAGTTCAATTATAACAACCTCAATTTAAAATTTGTTCTGTTTAAATAAGGTAGTACACAATTATCTTATTTTAGAATATAATGAAATTGATAACCTAACAAAAATTGTTCTGATGCACTTGAATCCATTCATCTTAAATATAATGGTTGATGACATTAAATAATACACATACATGTATTTTGTTACTTTTGTCAAGCCTATGGATTCTACAAACTTTCACTGCATAATTTATAAAACATTTTCTCTTTACAACAATATATAATTATTATTTAATTTTACCTATGAAATATGGTGCTATATCAGTTGAAAATATTTCTTATTATTTAAAAAATAAATATGTTATATAAATATGAAAGTGGACAGAGTCAAAACTCATATTTATTTTAAGGGACTTCTTGTGCCATTTTGTTTGAAAAGTCTGATAAATAAAAAACAATTTTTTGATGAATTTTGTTTTCAAAACTATTAACAATGATAGAAAATTGTCTAACCGAACACCAATATCTTTAATTCAGTCATTAACGCTGGACAGACGTTTAAAGAGTTGTTTACATGACGTCACAATGTAGCGCCAAACAGTCAAATCCAGATCGTGGTAATGAAATTAAATTAAAAGGTTATTTTTTGTTTTTTCGTGAAATATGGTTCATATTTTCACGAAACATGATGTCACATATTTTCACTTGCTGTTGTGGCTCGTGAAAATATGTGGCATTTTATCATGTTTCGTGAAAGTATATATTCCATATTTCACACAAACCAAAAAATACATTCTTAGTATTTAACATGAAGAATTTTATTGACAGCAATATAAACGGTGTATTTAAGATATCTTACTTTGAGAATCTCCATCATCTTTGTATAAAGAACCACAGGCAGTGCCATTAAAACCAAGTGACACCAGCAAAGAAAACTCATTCTGTATACTGCAATCATCAACAAAAAGTGGTAATTTTTATATCATCCTATCAAGAATGATACGTTTTGTGTAATTCTATTTGTAACAATTGCATCAGAGAATATGTTTTTTTATTGTAGAGTATCTCTCGACATATTCTCACAAATGCCAGTCAAGATCACAAAATTGAATATGATAACATCTTACATAAACTATTTATCTTGGAAACATCCTTTTTTTGAATGAAAACAGCTCATCAATTGCAAATGTTATGAGTGAAATTAATTACTATAATTTGATAGCTTTGGGAGAAAAAAATGAACTTACCTCTGAGAGGTTGTAAGACCTGGTTCCTGCATTGGTATGATGGTTCCCCCTTTTACAAGAAGATTTATACTGTTAAGCGGTGCAGATAGTGTGATATTTTCACCTTTACCCTTAAATCTTAATCCAGAGTAAAAAGAGTACCACAGACTATCAGCTGGTAAATATGCCTCCACTTTTCTGGAATTCTGGAAATATGTAACAAATGACAGTTAAACATCATCTTGATTTATAAATCTATTAATTATGATGTGTATCAGAAATGTTCTTTTATTGTACCTACAAATATAAAGAATATGTTTTTTTTTCCATTTCGTCAGAGAATTTCAAACATTTTAGAAAAATTAAGTATATCGAATTTTATGCAATTAACCAAAACAACATCTAACAAGAGGTCACATCAGTATTTGTATTTTGTGTATAACAATGAAACAATTCATTACATCCTGGTAACTTAATGATAGATCTTGAAAAAAACATCTTGGTAACAAACCAACATATCTCATATAAAACATGCACCACATCTTGGTAACAAACCAACATATCTCATATAAAACATGCTCCACATCTTGGTAACAAATCAACATGTCTTATATATAACATGCACCACATCTTGAGAACAAAACAACATGTCTTATATATAACATGCACCACATCTTGAGAACAAAACAACATGTCTTATATATAACATGCTCCACATCTTGGTAACAAACCAACATGTCTTATATAAAACATGCACCACATCTTGGTAACAAACCAACATATCTCATATAAAACATGCTCCACATCTTGAGAACAAAACAACATGTCTTATATATAACATGCACCACATCTTGAGAACAAAACAACATGTCTTATATATAACATGCTCCACATCTTGGTAACAAACCAACATGTCTTATATATAACATGCTCCACATCTTGGTAACAAACCAACATGTCTTATATATAACATGCACCACATCTTGGTAACAAACCAACATGTCTTATATATAACATGCACCACATCTTGAGAACAAAACAACATGTCTTATATATAACATGCACCACATCTTGAGAACAAAACAACATGTCTTATATATAACATGCACCACATCTTGGTAACAAACCAACATGTCTTATATATAACATGCTCCACATCTTGGTAACAAACCAACATGTCTTATATATAACATGCACCACATCTTGAGAACAAACCAACATATCTTATATAAAACATGCTCCACATCTTGGTAACAAACCAACATGTCTTATATAAAACATGCTCCACATCTTGGTAACAAACAAACATGTCTTATATATAACATGCTCCACATCTTGGTAACAAACAAACATGTCTTATATATAACATGCTCCACATCTTGGTAACAAACAAACATGTCTTATATATAACATGCACCACATCTTGAGAACAAACCAACATATCTTATATAAAACATGCTCCACATCTTGGTAACAAACCAACATGTCTTATATAAAACATGCTCCACATCTTGGTAACAAACCAACATGTCTTATATATAACATGCTCCACATCTTGGTAACAAACAAACATGTCTTATATATAACATGCTCCACATCTTGGTAACAAACAAACATGTCTTATATATAACATGCTCCACATCTTGGTAACAAACAAACATGTCTTATATATAACATGCTCCACATCTTGGTAACAAACAAACATGTCTTATATAAAACATGCAACAAATCTTGGGAACTAACCAACATGTCTTAAAGAAAAAATGCAAAAAAACCCACATGTCTTTTATAAAAATTTTAATATGCACCACATCTTGGTAACAAACCAACATATCTTTTATAAAACATTCCTTATAACTTGGTAAGAAGTGACAATTTTTATATAAAACATGCACCACATCTTGGTAACTAAGTGACAAATATTATACAGAACATGCACCACACCTGAGCCACTACCATCATGACTTGTATGCATGTAATAATTACACACACTGAAATTACCTTGGTTATCACTGGAACAATAAGGAGAGCTGGTCCCCACATAAACTGACTATCAATATGGTATGTGTCTTTATGACTGGGAAACCTGAAACACAAACACAATAAAACAGCCATGTTTACACCTGTATTTTTAAAGTATTCTCTAAAATTCATTACATATAAGTGATAAACCTATCATCTAAAAGTAAAGAGTTGAGTCTGTTTATTATTACAAATATGTTGTTTGCAATGTTACAACCAACTCAACAAAATTAGATACAAATACATTTTACTTTAGCCTCATACCAATACTAATTGTGCTCTTTCCATTCATTTTGCTTGTTCTGTCCTTTCTGATCCTTCCATGAAATTCAAAGCTCAAATATTTTCATTTTGGAAATGCCCCATTATGACTAACCAATATGTGAAATATGATCTTTGAACTAGTGATTCCAAATCAATAGGGGTCATAAACTGCATATGACTATTCAATATGTGAAATATGAAGAATTTCTGATAAATACTTTTCAAGATAATGAGCAGAAACCATTCTGATATTTAAGGCCCTTGTGACCTTGACCTTTGAACAAGTGACCCAAAAATCTGTAGGGATCCTCTACTACAAATGAACAATCAATATGTGAAATATCAAGACTCTGTGATAAATATTTTTCAAGATAATGAGCAGAAACCATTCTAACCTTCAACGCAGCTGTGACCTTGACCTTTGAAGTAGTGAACCCAAAATCATTAGGGGTCATCTACTTCATATAACCAATCAATACATGAAATATGAATGCTTTGTGATAAATTGTTTTCAAGATAACAAGCGGAAACCATTCTAACATTCAAGGCCCCTGTGACCTTGACTTTTGACCTTGTGACCCTAAAATCATTAGAGGTCATCTACTAGTTATGACCAATCAGTATGTGAAATATGTTGACTTTGTGATAAAAAGTTTTTAAGATAATCAGAGTAACCATGTGGTCTACCAATGAACAGACTGACAAAAAGATTGACATTAGCAAAGCAATATACCACCTCTTCTTTGAAGGTAGACATAATTATATGATTATCCTGCTTAATTAGATCATTATTTATTAATGTTTAAAGCACATCAAGAAACTTACTCATAAAACATTGCCCTGGCAACTGGTGTTCCATTCTTGTAGCTCTCATAAAACAGTGTATATAAATAAGGTAATAATGAATATCTTATCATATAAACATCCCTAACACTTGTAGCAAAATAGTCATCAAATGCCCCAGGATCCTGGTCTTTCTGTAAAAGAAAATTAATATACTTCATTGTATTTGGTGTTACTTTCCATATTCAGACACATTTTTAAGAATGATATGAAATGTGATGTAAAAAATTCAATTTTCTTAACAGTTTTAGTATATTTCCCTAAACACTTCTACCTTAAGACTTTAAGCAGACTTCATATCACGAGATAAATGTGAGTCTGGTACTGTCCATTGTGACATTCCAGGAGACTCTTACTAGACAGCACAGGCTCTATGACTTTCATCATCCATTATCACCAGCATCAAAGAGTTAACCTATGTTAATGTTATGTATATAACAATAATATCTGATATGCCATAAGTACAAACATTGCCTTACTATGAGCTTCACTACATTTCCCTAAACCTGATTTAACTAAAACCTAATCCAAGGATAAATGTCCCTAGAAAGTACTAAATATGTCAGATATCAGTTAATCAATAAAGGTGTGTCAAGGAATAGTAAGTAAATGTGATGGATATGAGAGGAAAAACAAGTAGCTACAATTATGCTCAACCACCAACATTTGAAGTAATATAAAAAAATTAGCATTCTAATATAAATCAATTTTACGTAATTGGAGAATATATTAAGAAAACAATAACCTATAAGTTAATACTTAAAAGTTACACTGCATTGATGAGTATATACTGGAAAATTACATTTGTTCGGCAGGGTCAATTGATGCCAACTTTATTAGTGCTATTTTCCTGCACTTCAATGAAAACAGTCAAAAGTTGTTGCTGTAATTTTTCTTAATAGGCTTTACTTTTTCTTACTTTTTTAAAATCTTTGGCTATTCATATATTTAAACATTTACTGACTAATGAGCCATTGAATATGACATGATACTCTCTAGAAGAATGCCTCCCTTATAGTAATAAATTGTGTAATAATTTGTCACATGAATCTGAAACTATGTGAAGTTAAAATTAAGCTACCAAAATAACAATCCATCATAAAACCATTGACCAAACAATTCTTTCAAAATCTAACAAGGTGGATACTATTGTATTCTTAAAGTTCTGAAGGTAATATTTATTTGAATAATTTCAATGTATTTTCTCAATATTAACTAATTACAAAAGCTGTAATAAAATGAAACAAACCAGTATTGTATCGCTATTGTGACTGCGAGAAAATGGATAAAATGCTCCAAGTTGGTACCATCTTAGACATAACTCATATGTAGTGTTGCCATTAAAACCACATATATCTGCACCAACCATTGGTATACCAGCTAGATTCATCGTCAATATCGCTAAAATACATGATCATGTCAATTCACCCTTTTTTGTTATGATTTATTGTTAATATACACTGTCTATGAACTAGAGTCAATATTTAATGTTTATGACTACCGTATTTCTCCTCATGAAAGTTAATTGGTCTATAATGGAAGGTCTGTTTTACAATGAACTGTTACGTTGTATTATTATAGTATTAAGTACCATAAACGACAACAAACCACAAATGAAACATGTATATATGGATATTGTCTGTAAGTATAAGATTTACATACCTTACTTACAGTACGCTCCGCGCGGCTTTTTCAAAACCCGCGTGACCCAGCGGATGAGGTTTACTGCGGACGAAAATTTGCTCAGATATTGTCCGCGTGACCCCGCGGACAGAAAATTTTCACCACCGCGGACATAAATCGGCGGCTGAAACCGTTTCCCCCGCGGAACGCAGTGGTAAATTGCGGAGGAACGCGGCAGTCAATCACCGGTCAACGCTGTGGAAACCTTAAATTAATTACTGTATTTAAACATCAGTATACGTACGTACTGTAACATGTACTGTACATATAACTATATGTAAAATTTCTTTGTTTGTTTTCTTTTTCGTTGTAATAAAAGTACATGTAAAAATGCAGTGTATTTCTTGTTCTTCTTCTTGTTATTGTGTTGGGTAATGTATAATATGTATTCGACATCAAGATAAATCATTGTCGTCGCAACTTCATGGTAGTGAGAAACTTGAAGTCAAATAATGAAAAATTCGGCATATGACATTTATGAAAAAGATACTACAACAATTTATATGCCAGCTTTTGTTTCTTATTTAAAAACTTTGAAAACGTAACCCTCAACAATTTATTCAGGCAATATTCCAGGACGTCTCTTTCAACTGTCAGATGCGTTTTACTGTTTCTGTTTATTTGCATGTTGATCATAAAGTCTTATATTTTATTTGGAACATTAAAAGAAAGCGTTTATTTCACCAAAATATACATTAAATGGTATTCTTGATTTATCTAATTACAGGTGTGAGCGTAATGTATAGGTTTTGAAGTTTGAAGTAGCACCTAGAATTTCATTGGTGAAAAACGTTTTCTCCATTATACCACCAAACACAACTAATTCTGTCGTACCTCGGAGACTTATCCCGCCCCAAACATGTAGCTGTGGTGGGTGCTTTGGCTTGGGTATAACAATGTTGGCTGTACCTTCTGGATGGTAAGCTGCTGGTTTATGGTGGTGAAGAAAGACGGTGCTTTCGTCACTAAATATCATGTCGTCAAGGGAATCATTCCGGTTGATAAGTCTTTGACAAAATAAAACACGTTTCTCTTTATTTACATCTCACACCATATGTCCGTATCTCAGCACAAATGTCCTTTTTTACTAAGTATCATATTTATGGCTCCCATATAGTTTAACAGCAATAGAACCACAAGGAATGAAAAAGTAAAGATGACAGTGATAAATGACGATTTCAGTTGTAAAAATATTGGTATGTGGACGAATAGTTTTGTGGACGTTTATACATGTAACAAAAATATTAAAAACAACAACAAAAACAGGTACAGCTGTAATTATTTTTATTTCAAATTCCGTTCAAATAATTTAACGTATAATAACATTTAAGGAGACGATTGTGGTCAATTTTCAAGTCATTGTGTAAAAAAGATGACGTTATAAAATAATAAAACGTCTATTATTTTTGGAGGTTAATTTATACTGACCATGGCGTTCCCCCGCGGGAAACGGGTGACTGATTTTATCGATGAATGAAGAACGGTCGTCAGAAGTTTGTCCGCGGTGGAAACAACTGAACACCGGGGATCGCGGGGAAATTAGGCTTCTCATCGCGGACGCGGGGTTCGTCCGCGATAAAAAAAATCGTCCGCGGTGGTATCGCGGAAAAAGCAAAACCCGCGGTGAGCGTACTGTATAAAAGATAATAAATTGTTCTAGAACAAATGAACATTGTTCATACTAACAAACCACTTATAAAAGATAATAAATTGTTCTTCATTCTTTTCAAGCTGACACTGGAGATAGAACTTCAACATTAAATCTGGAAATGTTGACCCTGTGACAAATGAGCATTGTGATACAATACATGTACAGTAAAAATTCTGAAAACCGGACCCTCTGAAAACCGGAATCCTCTGAAAACCGGACCTTTTCAAAAGTCCCGTATTTTCTCCTTATAAATTCATTGAAAAAAAATCCTCTGAATACCGGAACCTCTGAATTCCGAAAACTGGACGATTTTCTATGGTTTCTAATGCTAAAAATGCATAAAAAATCCTCTGAAAACCGGACAGCAATTTTAAGTGTCAGCTTTCCGTGTACACTGTATTTTAATGTATATTAAAACATAATCTCAACAGGGGACATGTTCAATGACCAGTTAATGATCACCTTTTTTATCTATGCAGGTGTGAAAACACTTCTTAGTGTGTGCTAATTTCTCATTGGCAATTAAATTATTGCTCTTCCATTATAATTGTGCCTTTCTCTGTATAGGTATGATTTTTCTAAATGTTTTTAATTTGTTGTGTTGTTTTTTTAAATATAAAATGTCTAAAAGAATTGTGAAACTTTTGTAAAATGATTCCTGCTTTGCTAAAAATTTTGATATTTGTTTGGATATTTATTATATGCAAAAATAGTAATACTGAATTCCATTAATTACATATTTCAAAAGCCAACTAAAAAGATATATTTCAGACAATGTGTTGTTTTTATTTCTGATTTTTTGAATGATATCATGGATTTGCATAATAAAATTACTAAAGACATTTATTGCTAAAAGAAATTGAAAAATAACAGAAGTGTTAAAAAGTAAATACAAAATGTTTTAACAAAGTCATAGTTTAAACACATCATAATTATCAATTAAAGTATAAAACCTCTGAAAACCAGAATCCTCTGAAAACCGGACTTTTGGTCAAGTCCGGAGAGGGTCCGGTTTTCAGAGTTTTTACTGTATAGGGGTTAACATAAGCAGCAAACAATGGATTAATAAAGGCAGAATTGTGACCTACCAGAGATAGACCTGTATAAATCATGAAATGTTGCCACATTATCTCCAGTCCAGTGACCTCCATAATGACCTTGACCTGCAAATGTTGCCCTAGAAATGATGAAAGGCCTCTTCCCAGATGGTAATTCTTTTAATGCACTGAAATATTTTAGATATAAAATAATAGAAAAAGTTATAACAAACAAAAAGCCTTAAAAATCACCTGTGTTCAATAGCTGTAGTTTCATAGTTTTAGTTGCATGAAAATAATATATTTTGAGTTAGGGGTTATTACTCAATACCTGTGATGGAATTAGTTAAGTAACAAAAATTTGGTTAAAGTTGAATAAAATGCAATCATGCGTCACTGTGGCCTTGACCTAAAGTGAATGATAGAAATTCATGGAATATATCTAAATTATCTGTCAATATTTTAAGGCCCTTATTTCTTAACAGAAGTGACCTCAAAAACCAACATAAATGTTGAAGTACTGGTCATGTATTTACATCCCAAATATTTTTTAACCTCATTGCTAGGGTTTGAATATTTTTTATAGTGTTAAACTATGCCACGTGACATATAAAATATCTAAACAATAAGTAATGAATTACATTAAAAATGCCTATTTGATTCTTTACAGGTCAACAACACTAGAACTCAGGACTTAATCTGACAAATTGTTAAATTAACAAAGATTTATTGATGATCAATGCTATGTATATAAATGGTACTGAAAATAGAACCGTTTCTAAGCAGTCAAGGCTTATATGACTATTTTGACCATTTCAATGAAGTTAATATACAAGTATACAAAATAATAAATATTCTTCAAATACTTTATACAGTACTATAAACTTTAGTAAGAAATGAATTGAAATATCTTAAAACAACAAATATTTTCACAATTTCTAATTTTTAGTTCTTTGATAAAAAACCTGAAAAGTAACATTTTGCACAAGGGGGTTCTTTTTTCAAAAAAAATCTGTATCAAAAAAAAACCCTTTTCGGGAAAGAAAACTTTTCCAATTTTACTAGTATTTGCCTTTTTCCTTTAAAAACCAAAAAGATTGTAAAGGGGTTATAATTACTGACAATTTTTTTTAAAACCCCGGGATGCACATATGGCCCCTTAGGTGTAAAAACTTTCCCCCCTGAAAAACACCTGAAATAAAAAAAAACCCAATATTGCAGCATGAATGTTGACAACAAGCACCACCAACATAGCTCTAATATGTTTGAGATATTTGGGAGTATAACTACATTGTACTTAACCTCTTAATGATAAAGTAATCAATATTCAATTTTATCAAGATAATTTTTAAACAAATATCTCTTGGTTTTTGAAAGCAGTGTTATGTATAAATTTAGCCGCGTCATGACAAAACCAACATAGTGCGTTTGCGCGTCCGCGCAGTCTGATCAGGATCCATGCTGTTCGCTTACCAACTCTATTACAAGTAGAGAAACTGATAGCGAACAGCATGGATCCTGATCAGACTGCGCAGATGCGCAGGCTGGTCTGGATCCATGCTGGTGGCAAACCCATTATGTTGGTTTTGTCATGACGCGGCTCAATTGTCATTTCTTTATTTCAAAGAACTGAATGAAAGATAAGGGACAATGAAGACCTGGTGTATATGGAGGATGATCATACTGTGAGATAGGACATCCATCTATAGAACCATCAACAAATGCTGCTATCTCATTCATATCCTAAATGTTAAATAAAAAAGAAAAATCTAAAACCCAAAAAAGCGTTTGTTTAAAAAAGGGTTCCATGAAAAATTTTTTACAAAATTTATTTATTTCTGTTTCCCAATAATAAAAAAGAAAAATTAAACTTCAAAAAGTAACGCTAACATTCCAAAAATTTTCAAAACAATAACCCATGAGAAAACAATAGGGTAAAAAAACCCTTTAGTGAAATTTTTTATAAAGTTTTACTAAAAAAAAAATATGGTCAAAAACTAAAATGTATGATTGCAAAAACTAATTTGTTTTTGTGCGTTTTTCCCATTTATTTTATTAGCAGGTAAAATAAAAAAATTTAAATAAATTTATTTTAAAAAAAAAATTGACCCTAAACTGACAATTGACTTAAAATTTCCAATTACCCAAACAAAAATTTATTTTTTTACTCTTTTATAAAAGGGGGCCCATATTTATCCTTTCTCATTGCGGGAAATCAGGAAAACCTGGGCCCCGGGCCAAACCTAAAAAAAAAATGATAAAATTCTTTATTCCCTTTAAAAAGGGTATGGGCAAAAAATTAATGTATGAAGATACACTTGTTTCATTTTTTAAGCAAAAAAATTTTATAAAATCCGGGAAATTCCTAGGAATTTTCAAATTTTGGAAAAAGAATTGAAATAAAATTTATTTTATGGGAAGGCAATTCTTTTTAACTATCAATTTAATTTATTTTTCCCTTTTTAAAAAAAACGCAAGTTTGCAAAGGGAAATTAGGGTTTAAGACCCCACACAAGGCATAATAACCACCCGCAACCCCGGTTTTAAATGAAAAAAAAAGAAATAAGTAAAAAATATTTTCCCCTTTAACTTAAAAAATAATTTTTTAAAACCCCGTATCAAGTTCCATGAAAAATTTTCATTTTCCCAAAATTTTTGCCCCTGATTCATTTTTAAATGAAAATACCAGGGGTTTTAAAAACCAAAAAAATTCCAAAAAATGTCAAAATTGAACCGGGGGGTTTTCCCGGTACCCCAAACCCGGGAATCCTGTAACAAAAATTTGGGAAACCCATCTTTATACACTTAATTTTAAAAACAAAATCATCCCAAAGAAAAAAATTAAAAAATTTAATATGTTTTTGTAATCATATGAAAACAAAAAGTCCCAGCCCAAAATTTTAAAATTTAAATTTTTTTTAAACCTGAAGAACAAAGTAAAAAAAAACTGAAAAAAAACTAAAAAAGGGAAAGAAAATCCCTTTTTCACATTTTCCTGAATAACGGTTTAAAATTTTTTTTGAAAATTAAAAAAACCCTTACCTGCTTTTGGGGTTTAAAAAGGGAAAATTATTTTAAAGGTTCCAAAATTTGTAGGGGGTTTTCAAAAGAGGTAAATTTTCGTTTAAAAGGAAAACAACATTTTGCCCCTGTTTGGATTTAACCCCCATGCAGCTACGATCTTTTAGATTTAAATCTACGCTTTAACCATTTGACCTTTGCCGCCACTGCATTTGTTTTCATTGAACATCAAAAAATACATGTATGTTCTAACACAATTAACTTTTTTTTTATCTTACATGAAGGAGGTTAAAAAGACAATCTATGTTTTGAAAGGCAAGAATGTTGCCATGTCACATTAGCAAAGTCATATAAATTTTATATCATGGCTTTACAGTCGCTGCAAATTTATTTAGTGCATTACTTCTCCTTTAACTTTTTGTCTCTGAGCAAGTAAGGATTTATATAAACAACAATCCAGGTTAAAATTGTTATATTACATACCACTATAACAATGTACTTCATCCCTCGTCTATGAATCTCATCAACCATGGCAGCTTGATCTCCAAATCTTTCTACATCTGTTGTAAAATCTCTTTTCCCCTATTGAAAATTCAAATATCATTCCACTTACATCCATCTTGACTTTATGCTTGTGTTTAACTAATAAATAAATGCAAAAAACTTAAAATCACACAATTATTATTTTTTAAAATTTAAATTTTTAGTTAAAATTGCTTGGAAGCTAAAATTTTACGGGAAAAACACTCTCAAATCCTTTCCCTTGGAAACCCAAAACCCATTACTGAGCAACGATTTATAAATTTTTTGCTTATGGAAAGAAAAAAATTATCCCAAACGGGGTTTTGAAACCACCCCGGGCAGCAACCCTTTAAAGTTTTATGCTTTAAACCAACTTTGTTTTTAACCACTCAGTACGCCCCCCAAACCAAAAAAAAAAATTTTAGATACTAAAACAAATTAGAAAAATTTAATTTAAATAAAAAAACTTTATATTATTTTTGGGCCCTACATGAGAGATAATATGCGGGAAAAGGGCAATGGGAAAAGGGGTAACCCAAAAGATTGTGATTGGTTTTGTTTTTTCATGCCCAATGCCGGGTTTTTTAACATAAAATTCCCAAAATACTGACTATTTTGGGAAAACAAACGACGAAAAAAAAATAAACTTTTTTTGCAAGAATTTATTTCCAATAGAAAAAGGTTTAAAAAAAATTTTAAAACTGTACAATTACTATTTCAGAAACACCCTTCTTTTCACCCCCCAGAACAATTTCTTTCTTTACCCTTTAAAAATAGCTTCTGCTCTTTTAAAAAGAATTTTTTTTGTAGGGTGGGTTTAAATAAAAAAAAAAATCAAAGTCATTGATTTCTTGCAAACTCTTCTTTAAAATCTTAGAGCAGAGAGAATTAACTACTAGACCATATCTACCCTTACACCATCTTCCCCCTTCCTACAGTTTTCATTTTTTAGGGAATAGATTAAATAGATTATTAATCAGCAATCTTAATAATCTGAAATCAGAGAATTAAAAAACATATACTGGTAATTATTTTTAATTACAAGAATACAATTAAACCAATAACACAATGTAGTCCAAAGAATAATTTCTGCTGAACTCAGTATCTAAGCTGTATGAAATCATGTGTGAACTCAGTATCTGAGCTGAATGAAATCATGTGTGAACTCAGTATCTGAGCTGAATGAAATCATGCGTGATCTCAGTATCTGAGCTGTACGAAGTTATGTGTGAACTTGTGAACATTGTATGAAATCATGTGTGAACTCAGTATCTGAGCTGTATGAAATCATGTGTGAACTCAGTATCTGGGCTGAATGAAATCATGCATGAACTCAGTATCTGAGCTGAATGAAATCATGCGTGAACTCAGTATCTGAGCTGAATGAAATCATGCGTGAACTCAGTATCTGAGCTGAATGAAATCATGCGTGAACTCAGTATCTGAGCTGAATGAAATCATGCGTGAACTCAGTATCTGAGCTGAATATGAATCATGCGTGAACTCAGTATCTGAGCTGAATGAAATCATGCGTGAACTCAGTATTCTGAGCTGTACGAAATCATGTGTGAAATCAGTATCTGAGCTGTATTGAAATCATGCCGTGAACTCAGTATCTGAGCTGAATGAAATCATGCGTGAACTCAGTATCTGAGGCTGAATGAAATCAATGTGTGAATCTCAGAATAAAATTTAAGGGTTTGAAAAGAAATTAAAGTTTTAAAAATTTTTAAATGTGTAAAATTTGAAAAAAATTTGATAAAAAAAAATGTGTAAAATAAGTATCTGAGTTATGAAATAATTGTAAACGTAAAATTGAGCGGGATGAAATAATTTAAAATAATTATTGAAAATGTATGAAAATAATGTGTAATAAGAATTGGTTTTATAAATAATTGTGAAGTAAATTGAGTGATAAAATGGTTAAATAAGTTTTGGAGTGTATAAATAATGGGGAAATTTTTAATTAAATTTTATGAAAAATCAAATTAAAATTTGGAATTTTTGTTTTTAAAAAATTTTAAAAAAAATTTTAATTGTATTTTTAAAAGGGGAATTAAAAAACCCAAAATGAAAAAAAATTTTAAAAGGAAAAAATGGGGGAATTAAATTTAAAGAAAAATAAAATTGGGGGTATTTTTCCAATTAAAGCGGATTTGAAAAATGAAAATGTTAAGAAAAGGAGAATTATTTTTTTGTTTAGGTAAATGGGGGATATGGTGTAAAAAAAAATAGAAAAAAAAAAAAAAAAAGGTAAAAAAATAAGCAAAAAAGGGAAAAAATGGGGGGTTAAATTTTAAAAGAATATTTTATTTTGAAAAAAAAAGGAAAAATTGTTTTAAAAGGGAAAAATTTTTGGAAAAAATAAGTTTTAAAATTTGAAAAAAAAGATTTTGGAAAAGAAAAAAAAAATTTTAAATTGGGTTATAAAAAGTTTAAAAAAAAAAGAAAAAAAATTTTTGATGAAAAAAAGGGAAAAAATTAAAAAAGATGGGTATTTGAAAATAAAATATTTTTAAAAATTTTAAAATTTTTTTAAAATGAAAAGAAATGAAAGAATTTTTTAATTTTTAATAAAAAAAAATATAATGGGTTTAAAAATTTAATATATTAAAAATTTTTAATTAAGTTTTGAAATGAAAAATTTATGTGTGAAAGGGAAATGGAGAAAAAAATTTTAAATTAAATTTATATGGGGAAATTTTAATAGTTTGTTTTTTAAAAAATTTAAAGGGTTTAAATATAAAAAATTTTTTAAAAAAAGGTTGGTAATAATAGGGAATTTAGGGAAAATTTTTGAGGGAAATAGAAAAAAAAATTTTGAAAAAAAGATTTTAAAAAAAATTTTTTTAAAAAGAAAAATTGGAAAGAAACCCCCAAATTTTGAAAAGGGATATGTATTTTAAAAAAATTAATATTAAAATATTTATATGTTTTTATTGGGAAATTGTAAAAAATTTTAGAAGGGAAAAACGAGAAAAAGTTTTTTAATTTTTATTTTTTTGAAAATTTGGTTTTTATAGTAAATTATGTTGTTTTTAAAAAAAATAATTTTGGAATTAATAAAAAAATGAAAAAAGTTATGAAAAAATTTTAAAAATAGAAAAAAATTAAAAACTTTTATTAAAATTTATAAAAATATATGAAAAAAAATAAAAAAGAATAAATTATGTAAATTTTTTTATAAATTTTAAAATTTTGAGAAAATTTTTTGAAAAAAAAAAAAAAATTAGGGGAAATTTATAGAGAAGAAAAAAATTTTTTTTTTAAATTAAAAAATTAAAGGGTAAAATAAGAATTAAAGGCTATTAAAAATGTTTAAAAAATTTATGAAAATGGGGTTATAATTAAATTAGGAAATTTTTTATTTAAAAAAAAATAAAGAATATAAAAAAAATTTTTTAAAGGAGAAAAAAAAATTAGATTTAAATTTTTAAATAAAAAAATGAATGGATGTGAAAAATAAATTTTAAATTTAAAAAATTAAAAAAAAGATATAAATAAAATTAAATAAATTTGTGTATTTTTATTTAAAAATAAAAAAAATTTTAAAATATTAAAAGAAGATATATAAATGTAGGAAAAAAAAGGAAAGGGAAAAATTTAATAAATGTATTTTAAATAAAAAAAAAATTTGAAAAATTTTTTTTAAATTGAAAAATGAAAAAAAATAAAAAAGAAGAAAATTTTTTTTAATAAAAAAATGATAAAAAAAATAATATATAGATTAAAAATTTGGGTTTTAAAAAATTTTAAAAAAATAAAAAAAATTTTGGTTAAAAAAAAATGAAAAATTAAATTTAATAAAAAAATTTTTAAAATTGATTTTTTAAATTGTTAAAAAAAATTGGAAAGTTTGTTTTTAAAAATTTAAAAAAAAAAAGGGTTTGTTTGTATAATAAAAAGTTTGAAGTTATTAAATAAATTTAAAATTTTTAAAGGAAATATAATAAAATAGGAATTAATTGGGGGTATTGTTTTAAAAAAATTTTTTAAATTAAAAAATAAAAAAGAATATGAATTAAAAAAGTTTGAAGAAAAATTTTTTTTAAAAAAATTTTAAAAACAATTTTTTGTTTTTTATTTAATTTTTTTTTTTTTTCTTTATTTTTCTTTTTTAACTTTGGTTTTTTTCTTTACCTAAAAAAATTTTTTTTTAATTTTAAAGTTTTTTTATTTTAATACCCAAAAACTTTTTCAAGGGAAAATTTTTCCCTTTTCTTAAAAAAATTTTCCCTCCCAAAAAAATTTTTCATTACTTTTTTTTTGTTTTTATTTTTTGAATTAAAATTTTAATCTTTTTTTTTCCTTTTTTTAAATTTTATTTTATTTTCAAATAATTTTACCCTTATCCTTTTAATCTTTTATTTTTGGGAAAAAAACCCTTTTTTTTGTTTTTTCCTTGGTTAAAAACTTTTATGGTTTTTTTAATTTATTTTTTTTTTAAAAGGGGAATTTTTTTTTTTTTTTTTTTTTTTGGCTTTTTGTTTAAAACTTTTTTAAAATTTTTTATTTTTGGCCTTTTTCCCAAGTGTTTTTTTTGGGGAAAGAACATATTTTTTGTTTTCCCTTCTTTTAAAAATTTATTTGTTGTTTTCCCCTCTGCTTTTTTCCCCTTATTTTTTTTTAAAAAAGCCCCATTCAAAAATACAAAATCGTTGGCTTATTAAAAATTTATTAACCTTGTTTACTAAAAATTTCCATTAAAAAAAATTATTTTATAAATGTTATTAATATAACCAATTTACTAATAATCATTTTTTTAATATTTATTCATTAATATCATTATTAATTTTTTTTTTCTGATAATTGAAAATTTTTAAAAACTTTTAGATAATTAAAGGGGAAAATAATGATACAATTTTGGTTTTTTAAAAATGTAAAAAACAAAAAAATAATTAAACATAAAAATTTATGAATGCTATTTCCAAACCCAAAATTTGATATTTTCCGTAAGGGAAAAACTCCCAAACTTAAAACGCAATAAAAATTTTAGACTTCAATTTAATATTGGACACAATTTTTTTAAAAATTTTTTAATAATAAAAAAGCACACGGGAAAACAGTTTTTTAAAAACAAACTAAATTTATTATTTTTAAATGGTGCTGAAAAAAGATGTTAAAAATACTATGGTTTCCCCGTAAACAAATTCCCTTTGGGACTATTTGTTTAAAACTGTGCACTTCTTTTTTCATCGAAAAAATTTTTCCCATTTTTAAAACCAATCTTTTCATTTTAAATTTTTAAAAATTAACTAGGGAATTAAAGTCCATTAAAATGAATTTTATTGTTTTAAAAAATAATTAACTTTTTCCCGTAACAAATGTTTCAAAAAAGGAAAAAAAAAAATAAATAGTAAACTTCTACTTTTTGATTTGGGGTTTTTTGGTTTGAAAAAAGCTTCCCAACCATTTTTATCAGAAAAATTTCTCGTGAAAATTTAACAAAATTGGGGAAAACATTGTTATCAAATAAAAAAGGGGTTTTGCCAAAATTAAGAACAGTGAGCCAATTAAACCTCCGGGTTGGGCCTAATTGTATTCAAAAAAGTCAATTAAGATTTTTCATGAACCCTCTTATAAAGTATCTTTGGGGCCCCCTTGAATAAAAAAAGTCCACTTTTTCCCATTTGAACCGAAAAATTTTCCCCAAAATTTTTTTCCTTCTTTTTGTTAGGGAAAAAAAAGTCGGCCTTTATGGAAAGCCCATTATTTTCCCCAGTAAGACTTCTCGGGGTCAAAAATTAACCCTTTTTTGTGCAAACGAATCTCTTTTTTGGTGTTTTCTTTAAAGAAATAAAACAAAAATTTTTAAAAATTTTTTTAATTTTGATTGTATAATGTATTTTTAAAAAAGTATCCCGCCCGTTACGGGGGTTTCCCATTTTAAAACGGGGACATTTTTGGAATTATTTTTCAATAAAAGGGTTTTTGGTTTTAAAAAATTATCACCCGGCAGGAGCCCAAATTTTAAAAAATTTTTCCAAATAGTATTTTTGAAAATTGGGTTTTAAAGTAAAAAATTTTTAAAAAAATAAACGCATCTCAAAAACCCTTCATTCCATTTTTTAAAATCGTTTGGGTACCATAGTTGCATTTCGGCGACGGCAGCTTTTAAAGGGAAATTTTGGAAAAAAAGGGGTCTCTGTCTCGAATTCTTTTTTTAATTCTTTATTTTTAATTTTTTCATATTGTATTGATTTTGGGGAAAAAAATTTTTGGGGGAAAACATAAAAATTTGGATTTTTTTTTAAAACCAATTTCTTAAATTTTAAAATTGGGGTAAAGCGAACCCGTTTTTTTGGGCAGTTCTTAGGTTTTATTTTTAAAAAAAAAAGGGAAAAAACGAGGAGAAATTCCACGCTACAAAATTTAAAAAGTTAAGTTGTTGAGAAATCCCAGGTAAAATTTTAAAAATTTTTTGGTCACAAAGGTTTAAAGGTGGGGCCTGTACATTTTACTACGGTTTTTAAAAAATGGAGACAAGGAAATTTTTAAAAAAAAGCTTCAAATTTTAGGAGAATGGCTGTTTAATTTACCCAAAAAAAAATTTGCTAAATACAAAAAAAAAATGTGGGGTGGTTATTGGGGGAATTTCAAAAACCCGGACATTTTAAAAAAAGGAAAATTGCCACAAAATACTGTCAGGTTGTATAAAGAGTTGGGAGTGGCCTTACAATTTAAACATTAAGAAAAAACCTTTCATAAATAAAAAAAAAATAAACTAAAGTAACTTTCCAAAATTTAAATTTAAAAAAACACCCAAAAATTTAAATTTTTCAAGGGCCAATATTTAAAATTTTTTTTTTTAGGGCAAGTCTGAAAAACTTGGTTTTTTTGATTAGATTTATTTGCCAAAAATGGACAAACATTTCCCTTTTTAAAAAGAACCCTTAAAATTCAACTTAAATTTTAAAGCAAATAAATTTGTAAAATCTTTCAGTTCAAAAGAAAATTTAAATTTTTCTTGTTAAAATCTAATTTTTAAATTTATTTTTAAAACTTTTGAACTGAATTTAAAAAATAAAACTTGGGTCAGGAAATTTTAAACTTAAAATTCCCCAGTTTTTCCCGGGCCAGTTTTTCCTTTAGAAGAGATTTTTTTCTTGTTCACCAAAAACCATTAAAAATATGGTGAGGGGAAGGGAGAGATAAAAAGTTGAAAAAATTGTTGTTTTAAAATCAATTTTGCCCTTTTTGAAAAAACTAAAATTTTTAAAAAGTTTTTTAATTTTATTCATCTTTTTAACAATCAAAAAACATTGTATATTTTGTATTGTTTTAACTTTTAAACTTATTTTTGTTATAAATTTTACTATACATAAAATTTTTTATACTATTTTATTAAACTATGAAAAGTAGGCTGGGATGAAACCCTTTTTTTCCCACAAAAGAAAAGGGAAATAAGTGAAGGGGAGTTTTATAATTTTTTGCTATGAGAAAAAAACATTTCACCCTTGTGGATCACTTGTTCTTTTTACGCTAAGCCAAAAAGCCGCCCTGGTTTCTAATGGTGTGTTTTACCAAAGGTTCTGTTGGGTTTCCTTTTTTACACTTTGGGAATCTAATGGTACCTCATAACGCTTGTTTAATGGATCAAATATCTGGGGGAAAATTATAAATCTTTTATGCAACTATTATGGTAAGAATAAAGGTAACTTATTCTGTAACATTTCAAACTAGTAATTCTGTTACTTCCCTTTAATTGTTATATCTTAACAGCTTTGTATGTGCCTCTCTGGTAAATTATAAATTTTCCATTTGAATAAAAAAAAGAGAACACAGTCACTGAGTCATTGATGTAAAAAAGAAAGTAAATTTGATGACACACTCTGCTAAGATGTCATATCTTGAAAATTATCTTATTAATGCCCTTTGAAAACCGGGAAATAAGAATTTATTAAAAAAGTTAAAAAATTAACATTAAATTATAAAACAATTAAAAAAAAAATAAGCAGAAATTTTGATTTAAATTTAGAAAATTGATAAAAACACAAAAAAAGAAGCATACCGTTTCTTTACTCCAAAATAAAATTAATATTTACAAAGTTTTGTGCCCCATAGAATTAGGGTTGAAGTAATTACTTAAAAAAATTTTCACCCAAACAATTTTTAACCTCTGAGGGGGGATCATAATCTATAAAAGGGTTATCAAAGGGGAATATCATATGGAAACCGCGTCACAACAAAAACCCAAAAATAAAGGGGTTTTCGACTAAACATGGAACTCCAAACCGTCTGCGCATTCGCACAGTGTGATCAGGGGTCCAGCGTTCACTATTTAGTTTCTCTTCTTTTAATAGGTTGGGAAAACTAACAGCATGGGAAACCCCGAAACAGAATTTTCGGCCCCGGAAAAGCCCCCAGGCCGGTCTTTGGAAACCATGGGTGGGTTGGGAAAAACCCATTATGTTTTGGGTTTTTTCGTGGGCCCCCGGCCCAATTAAAGTAATTAAAAAATGAAAATTTAATTTTTAATTACAATAATGTGTTTCCTTACATTTTAATCTTTTTGATTTGATCAAATGAACATCTTCAGCCATTGTTTTTAAACCTTTTAGGGGTAGTTTTGTTTGGGGGTTTTTCCTTTTGTTTTAATACCAATTTCCCAAATGGTGTAAAATTTTTTTCTCTAAATAAATTTAAATTGGGGAAAAATTTCCCTTTGGGGAAAAAACGTTTTGGACGTCAAAATGCTTGTGTGGTTTTTTAATCTTTGACTTCCCAAAGGTTTCTTCTGGCCCTACTTGAAAACCGGGAACAACCCCGAATTTCACAGCCTTTTTCTGAAACATCATTTTCAGGATAACAATCGAATTTTTCTGATGAAATTTTAATATCACACTGTTTTTCTTTCTCACCATACAGAACCTTTAAATCTTTTGAATCAGTGACTGGAGAAGTCCCAAAAGTTGAAGAGTCTATGTTCTCAGAATCAAGAAGCCTATCAGTAACAGTTTTATCTTTACTATCAATAAAATTAGTTGTAACTTTCATATCTGGAGCCAGAGATGTCCATAGTGATTTATCAGTCACTTCAGCCCTCCAAATATTCTCCGCGTCAAGCTCCGGGTAGTACATCCATAGCAGTTTTATTTTCAGGCCAAGCAAAGAATTGAAAGCAAACAGTAAACTGATGGCAATTATGATAATAATGACGGCTCGTGACAGAGTGAATTTCATTTTAAACATTGTAACAAAACAGTATCATACTCCCATCGTTTTCACAGTTTAACTGTTTAAGCAGGTATCGTTACACGAAACGACGTCAATAACTGAGCAAAGTGTGCATATTATAAAAGGGGAACAACTTTGTTTTACTTGTACGCTACATTGTACCACGGTTATAAAGTGCCACGCTTGTAAATAAGTTACAAAAACATTAATTTTGTTCAAGGCATTTACAAATGATTCATTTCATTTTGAAACAATATTTAAATTTACGCAAAAAGCAATTTGTGTTATAATATACAGAGTTGCAAGTCATTTTAATAACTTCTTTACAAATTTTTGCATCTAATTTAGTACAGTACGTAACTCCCGGGTATAGTATGGCATCTGATACAATTAAGAATTTTTATAGGAACATATCACAAAAAGAGTTTCACCTTCATCATGTAAGTGAGGAGTTTGTATATGAAGAATTATGTAGGCTTAATATAAACAAAAGCACTGGATTAGATGGTATCCCTGCAAAATTTCTTAAAGATGGTGCTGATGTGTTAAAAATCCCTATAACTTGTATTGTGAATTCTGCAAAACGATCCAAAAATTATAGCCCAAAACTTGGGTAATCGATTGTTACCTATCAGGAGATAAAATTGTCAAGAGCATTCTTTCAAAGGTGAATGGAAGATTAAATTTTCTATACCGTTACAAAAATTGTTTATCGGAAGAAATAAAGAAACAGTTATGTCCTGCCTTTTTTGCTTTGTCACTTTGATTATTCTTCATCTTCTTGGTACGAAGGACTGAGTAAGTCACTGAAGCACAAACTTTAAGTAGCTTCAAAATTAAGGTTGTGCGGCTTTATAAAGACTATACCCCTAGGACTTCGGTGACAAATAAGGTTTTTGTCTGATCTTAAAATATTGAATGTCAGTGATAGAGTTAGACAGTTAAGACTCAACCACATTCATAAAGTTTATTACAACAAAAACCCTTCTTATTTAAAGGAATTGTTTAAGGTATGTAGAATATCCAATTTAAGATCTAGTAATTTTAATTTTGTTTTGCTCCAAAATGATTCCCATGTTACAAACACATTTTTCTACAACGCCATAAAAGACTTCTTTACCAGACAGCATTAGGTCAATCGACAATATCTAAACATTTAAAACGAAAGTAAAACTTTTTTAAGTAATGGAAATGATAAACAAGTGAATAATATGTTTATTTATTACTCAATTGATGTGTAACTTTACTAACTTATGATAAGGTTTTGTAACATGTTTATGTTGTACTTGATAATGTTTTAGTTTAAACAAAATTTATTTCATTTTGATTGTGTACAATGTACTTGTCTTATTATATTGAAAAATGTGTCTCGATTGTTGAACAATTTTTCAAAAATTGTCATTTATTTTCACTTTTTTATAATTCATTTATTATTATATAAGTTAGTGCGTTAATTTTACAGTAAATGGACCCCATTGGAAATGAGCTTTTAGCTTAATGGGCAATCCTAGGGTAACATAGATAATTCTCATTAATTAATCTTAAAATTATTTTTGTTGCATTTATGTGTGCGTTTTTATATATATGCAAGTTGATATGTGTGATAACATTGTATGTGTTTATGTCTATTCCCTGAATAAATCGATACGATAGGCTTGTGATAATAGTGCGTTTTTTTCACGTTTTTATTCCTGCGTAAGTGTACAGTGTTTCTGCAAAAGTTCAATAAACCTGGGATTGAAGATAACTGGCATGAAAGATCTTTCTGTCCCAGAATAAACCTAGCTCAGGAAACAAATACTATCGGTGAAATTGTGAGCCCATCAGGTGACGTTCAATGTAATCATGTAAATCCCCCATTCCTCTTTGAAGAATACAGAAACTTCATTCAATCTTACTTCAGGGTGCAAATTAATGATGTATGTCGGGTACGTGTAAGTTGGGATCATAATATTATTTATTCAAAAAGTTCATTAAATTCAGTAATGAACTTACACGAATTTAATATTCTATTTATCACATACCAAAAATAAAGACCGCTTGAAGTTAAAAACAAAGACGCTAACATTTAGCTCGTCTTAACGCTATGTTTATATAACTCAAATAGCCTCACGTCAAAATATATGCACTGCCGTGCAATACCATTTGTACGGAGTCGCAAAAGCGGCACGGGTATGTGATACATAGAGGATATTGAATGAGTGTAAATTCAGTACTGAATTTATTGAACGAGTTGAATAAATTTAGTTATATTGTGCGAGCCTCTGGCGAGCATAATATTATTTTATTCAACGAGTTAAATAAATTCAGCATTAAAATTACACGAAAATATAAAGGATATTTGTTTAGGTCAGTGTAAGACCGGAATATTATTTCACCGAGTGAGCACCAATAGGTATATGTCACGTGTGGCGCAGCCACGAGTGAAATATGAATTTGGTGTTCACGAGGTGAAATATATTTTAATCTTACACTAAACTAAACAAATTTTCTTTTTATTATATGCAAAGAAACGTTTAAAAGGGCATTTAACCTAATACTAAATGAAATGCGCGCCAAATAATAATACAACGTGACGTCATTTACGACGTCACGTTATTAAGTTGGTTCCCAGTACTGTGCACGCTGGTATTTCACTGAAAAAACGTAAGGGGCTTAAATTCAAAACAGTGAAATTATCAAATTGGTAATTTCACTGTAACAAACAGTCATAATATCAGTTTTATATTTCACTGATATATTTCTATAAACCACCGGAAAGCATGTAATAAAATAAATGACGTCACGTTTTATTATCATTTGGCGCAATGTACCTTTTCGTGCTCACTCGTTGAAATATTATTAGAATCTTACACTGAACTAAACAAATATCCTCTCTCTATTTATCACATATCCAAAATAAAGAGTGTTTAAATTGAAAAAGAATCATTTTTCAATGACGCGCCTATAGTGTAACGCTATCAAATTTTAGCGCGTCTTTACACTACGTTTATGTAACGCAAATGTCGGCACGTCAAAATATATGCACTACCGTGCAATACCATTTTTACGGAGTCGCAAAATCGGCACGGGAATGTGATACATAGAGGATATTAAATGAGTGTAAGTTCAATACTGAATTTATTGCACGAGTTGAATAAAATTATATTATTCGAGCCTGAGGCTAGCATAATATTATTTTATTCAACGAATTCAATATTCTTTCAATCACATATCTAAATTAAAGACCGTATAAAGTGAAATAAGAATCATTTTTCAATGACGCGCCTATAGTATAACGCTTACATTTAACGCGTCTTTATGCTATGTTTGTATAACGCTAATGACGCCACGTCAAAATATATGCACGGCCGTGCAATACCATTTTTACGGATTCTCAAAATCGGCACGGGTGTGTGATAAACAGAGGATATTGAATGAGTGTAAGTTCAATAGGGAATTTATTGCACGAGTTGAATAAAATTATATTATGCGAGCCTCTGGCGAGCATAAAATTATTTTATTCAACGAGTGCAATAAATTCAATAATGAACTTACACGAATTTAATATTCTATTTTTATTACATGCTTTTCGATGGTTTATAGAAATATATCAGTTAATTAAAACTGGTAATTTCACTGTTTGAAACAGTGAAATTATCAATTTGATAATTTCACTGTTTTGAATTTAAGCCCCTTACGTTGTTTCAGGTAAATACCAGCGTACACAGAACAGGAAACCAACTTAATAAAGTAACGTCGTAAATGACGTCACGTTGTATAATTATTTGGCCCGCTATTCATTCAGTATTAGGTAAAAATTTCCTTTTTAACGTTTGTTTGCATATAATAAAAAGAAAATTTGTTTAGTTTAGTGTAAGATCGAAATATTTTTCACCTCGTGAACACCAAAAGTTCACATTTTACTCGTGGCTGCGCTACTCGTGAAATATAACTTTTGGTGCTCACTCGGTGAAATATATTCCGATCTTACACTGAACTTAACAAATATCCTCTATATCACAAACCCAAAATAAAGACCGTTTCAAGTGAAATAAGAGTCATTTTTCATTGACGCGCCTATAGTATAACGCTAACATTTAGCGCGTCTTTACACTATGTTTGTATAACGCTAATGACGTCACGTCAAAATATATGCACGGCCGTTCAATACCATATTTACGGAGTCGCAAAATCGGCACAGGTATGTGATAAAGTGATATACGTGACTCACTTTCTTTAAATGTGTTCAAAACGAAGCTAAATGATAAGTTCAAACACAAACTATTCTCAAGTTGTTTAAATGCCTCGATAATTAACATTTTGACATTTATCCTGATATTACATGTAGTGAATAAAAGATATGTTGTTGTTGTTGCTGTAGTTCCTAAAAATATTTAATTGGGGAAAGAAAAATATCTGTTTATCATGCACGTTTGAGAAATTATTGATTGGGTTTTTACGACACACCGACACAGTAAGGTCATTGCATTGTTATTGCCCATGCCTTGCGTAACGTGTTTAAACTACATTTCGCTTCGTTGTTTAAGGAAAGGGTAATTGCTAATGTTGCTAGATCTAGAACTTGTTGTTAAACCCTTTTGCCCTTTGTTAAAATTGTTGTTATGTGAAAATAATTTTCTTGAATTGTATTCAAAGAAAAATAAAATATAATTAAACTAAGCTAATAACAGTAATAATTTGGTAAACATAAATCATACAACTACTTTATCGGTACAACTTCTATCTTGTCGTGTCTTCTTTATTGACGACATTTAGAGATACAAATATATTTAATGTCTGGCCTGAATGAAATGATAGATAAACATTTTACGATTTCTCATAATTTAAAGTACATAATCTCACAAAGTTCACCTTATCTCTTATCTATACAATTTTTCATAAAGGATACTCACTTTATAAGGATGTGTTCTATCATTCTCAAAGTAGCTACATTTATAATGTTGATTTCCGTCGTCGTCGCCGGGAAGAAGCGCTTAGTGTTACACAGCAATGATGACTTACTACAGGCTTATCAGACGTTGCTGTCACAGGTTTGAACATTGCCTTCCGGCTACTTACTTTATTCTTTTACAAGTTTTTGTTGCAAAGCAGAGAAAAACACGTTTTTCAGACTTGTAACTATGGCTGAAAACTGAAGCCGTATTAAACAATTTTAAAGTGTGCAATTCTTGCAATGCAATATTAAGACTATAACTTTTTTTATCAATTAAATAAGCAAAATAAAGCACCTTTTATTTATAAGTTCTTAAATTAAAAAAAAATCAAACTTTTATTTTAATTTGTAAGAAAAATAAACATTTTCAATTGATGGGTTGTGAACTACGTAAAGTCTATTTTTTCATAAATACTGATGTATAAGTTCTACAAGCAGAGAGGAGCAATATCATTTATCACAATTTGTTTTACGTAATATTAATTTTCAAACAAATACTTTGTTTTAAACTTATCACAGGTTTCTTGTCTTAATAATCGAAACACATATCAATTGTTTTGCTTTTTAGATAAACGTTAAAAGTGTATAGCCACTTTTATTACATGCTATTCGGTGGTTTAAAGAAATATATCAGTGATATAAAACTGGTAATTTCAGTGTTTGAAACAGTGAAATTACCAATTTGATAATTTCACTGTTTTGAATTTAAGCCCCTTACGTTGTTTCAGTAAAATACCAGCGTGCACAGTACTGGGTCGTAAATGACGTCACGTTGTTTTATCATTTGGCTCGCTTTTCATTCAGTATTAGGTTTAATGTCTTTTTAAAACGTTTCTTTGCATAAAATAAAAAGAAAATTTGTTTAGTTTAGTGTCAGATCGAAATATATTTCACCTTGTGAACACCAAAAGTTCATATTTCACCCGTGGCTGCTTTTTTTCTATAAACCACCGAAAAGCATGTAATAACACTGAAGTAAACAAATATCCTCTATATATTTTTAAAGGCAATATTTACGTGATTAACATTATGAAGCAACGTATTAAACATGCACTGAGATAAACGTTGTCATAATTACTTGACACTCTTGAAATAGAGAGAAGTAAGTCCAAAACGGTAAAGTCGAAAATGTTGCAGGCTAGGTTTGATTTCAGTCTGTTCATGGACAGTATTGGAGAGTGCAAGTTACTGTCCACTCCGGCTAGCACCGGTTTAAACAGTATTTAACATTTAAACATGTTATGGTAAAATGTTGAATTTAGAACCATTTGGAGATGTGTTGGAATAATGTTATCTTAAAAGCCGTATCTCTAACGATATATAGAAAACACATGGTTGATGTCGGGATGGAGAAGGTTTATCCGGTGAGCGAGAAAGTGTATCTTGTCGAGCTTTAGCGAGCCAAGATTCACTTTCGCAGCAAATCGGATAAACCTTTTCCTTCCCGACATCAACCATGTATTTGATTTATCCTCCTTTTTATCATGCTTTTAGAATAATTAAATGGTTTCATTCTTCTTTTTCCCCAATAAAATAACATCTACTTGCTGCTAAACATGTGGCGTCATCATGTGACGTAATGACTGGAGATAGATAAGTTTATCCAGCAAGGCTTTTTTATCCAGCTGATGATATCTTTAGGCAGTAGCAGGATAAATTCTTGATAAAATTATTTGATTTACAACACAAATGTTCCAGATGAAAACCATGGAGACGAAAGTATCAATGATGGAATCTAAGGTGTCTCTGATGCAAAATAATCAAGGTAAATATAATTATGATGCTACAGTCATGAAAATAAATTGAAACATTAATATTCCTAAAAAAAACATATTATTAATGATCCAATTAATTTACTTATAGAACCTATATTGTGTAAAAAGTAATGAATACACTGGTAATCTGCTGTTACATTTTGTAATGTTAAGTTTGATATTTTGATACTTATAAATATTAATTCAATGAAAAGTGCAATGTATAAAACAATTGTACAAAACTGTAAAAAAACAACATTGTACACTCAAGAATAAAGAAGGATAAATTTTGCATCAAGAATAAAATATGTACAAGAAGTGTAACACAGAATTCTAATTTGACTTATTACATCAGTCTCGAAAAACCAATGCTCAGAAAAAATATAAACGTTCTTCTTTTAATGGTCTTCCAAATGGGAGACTGAGTGTTCAACGGATAGCAGAATTCAATTTGCTGTTAACAATTTGAAAATATGTCCAGCGTGAAACGTTCGGACTCAATTTTCCAAACCCCTCCATATTAGATACTAGATTGCTTTACACACATATAAACCCGGAACTAATCACTAACGACAATATGATATTTGTGTTTCAAACATTTGTAATATTTATTGTGATTTGTTTTTCATGTCCATAAATATTGGCCACATTGACTATTTTTATATTTTCTGAAGCTTGCTGATTTGAAATAAATATGTGAACTTCTATACTAACTTTTTTGTAAGAATTATATCTCATGTGTAACAAACATCTTATTTCACACAAGCATCAGATGGTGGAAGTACATACGTTCGGTGGGGAAAACAAACATGTCCTGGAAATGGAACATCGACAATGTATTCTGGTAGGGCATTACTTGTCACGATTTATTTCCTTACTCAAATTTCAAATGGATTTGTTAAGGGTATGTTCCGGGCTCAGGCTTTTGTAGTTGCCCTTTTTAAATATTCGTTCACTTTCATGGGGTTAGGATATAGTTTCCACACATCCTTATTCTGAGACAATACTCTCAGGTGTAAGAAAACAATCATCATTTATGTGAATGTTTTAGGTTATGCTGCAGGATCCTATTGGAGTCACACGGGAAGTGCAGCCAATTACCTCTGCCTACCCGGGGACCCACAATGGGCGTATTATGAAGATTCTGTTGGCTCTGGAGGGAGAGTGTATGGAGGAGAGTATGAGCTTGGTGATAACCATGGTAACGGAGGATCACATTATCTAGGCTCAAATGTACGAGACGAAGATGCACCATGCGCCGTCTGCCAGTCACCAAGGTCAAGTGTCCTCATGATTCCGAGTCGGCTCAATTGTTATCCAGGATGGACAAAAGAATATAGCGGGTATCTTATGTCTGGTCATTACACACATGCGTCTGCTACTGAATTCATTTGCGTGGATTCACATGTTGACGTAGTACCTGGTGGTCACCCGGATCAAGAAGGCCGATTATTTTATCTTGTCGAGGGCATCTGTGGTTCACTGAAATGTCCACCGTATGTGAATGGTCGAGAGCTAACATGTGTTGTTTGTTCAAAATAATGATATAAAACGAAAAGATTCCGTGTCTTTTATTATCTATGATTAGTATTAAACTAGCTAAAATAGAAATTCGTGTTTTTCAAATACTTTTAATACACACCCAAACAAAAACAGGAGAGAGCTCAAAAGCGAAGCACGGACATGGCGCCGATAAAAAACGATTCAATGAAGGAAATTAAAGAAATCGATTTACACATGTAATTTTGCAAACTTTTACGAAATTTTACGAACTTGTGTAAAAATAAAAGACGAAAGGTTATTTTTAATAATATCTTGACCATGTATCAAAGTGAGACAATTAGAAATTATCGATTCTTTGATGAATATCCAACAATCAAAAGAAAAAACTATCACATACTGCTTTCTATTTACTTTTTCGTGAATTGAGCAATTTTAAGCTGTATGCCTTCTTATATTAATATATAGTGGGAAAAGAAAAAAAAAACTGACAGAAACCCCTGAACATAAAATATGGTATACAAGATCAACAAGGAAAGGCGGCGCTCATTGAGCGCAACCCCCACACGACCCAGCATCAAGGACCAGAGGCCAGGAGGACCCCAAACAAGTCGGTTAATCTAAAAAATCCTTGAAAATTGTTGTGTTCAAGTTTAAATATAGTCCATTAAAAATAACAAGGTTATAGCCCTTTACAGCAAAATAAGCAAACATCGCGCAAAATTAAAACATTTGACATTGAAGGTCAAGGTCATTTATGAAAGAAAGTCAAGTTTACTCTAGGCTACTTAAGGGTCTTGTCTAAAGGGTTGTTATGGCCACCAAGTAAGAAGATTATATCCTAAGAACTTAAAATGTTATGATTAACGTTTTGGGGACGGCAATGTCAACAGGAACGCCGATGTCGTATGAGTTTTGCAAATACCATGAGCAATTCAACTTTCCAGAGCTATATGCTATAAGAGTTTAGCTAAATAAGCATTAGCCCAACAAATTGGATTTCATTTTATATTCGATGCAATACACAACCTTCTTATCAGTTGAATCTGTTCAAGACCGCCTCCGTGGTCGAAGGGTTAGAGTCGATGAATTCTAATTCAGTTACCTCTCTGGCGTGGGTTCGATCCCCGGGAGATGCTTTGGTAGTTTAGCGCGGAGGAAGGTAGTCTAGTACTGGTGTAACTCTCCAGGAACGATGGTTAGGAAACTACCCGCCTATATGACTGATATAATGTTGGGAAAAGGCGTAAAATGAAACAAACAAACAAAAAAAAAAACAACAACAAAGAATCTATTCAATTTCCCACACGGTTTTGAATCTTACTGGTTAAGACGTCTCTATGTAATATCAGGTCGTAAAAATTGACAGTCTTGCTGTGAAAATATCGGGACTAAATAATTATAAGCATACAGATCTGCAACTATGTTACAAACTGGAACACATTGTCACAGGTTTTCTTCAGACTTTTTTATTCATGCAGAAAAGGTTTCTTTTTCTTTTTTTAAACTTTCCTAAAATTTCACCATGTTCTGGTCATTCAAGTTTAGTTTTAATTGTATGTAAGTCATCATTAAAAGTATAAAATATCAGCATAAACTGCGAAGGACAGATAATGTAAAAATGATTTTATCCTGATATAGACTTCCTTAATCATTTGTGAATTCGGGGTATTTGTCCCTGGATGTCAAGTTTAATGTTGATTTAGCCGCAAAAGTTAATAAGCAAAGTCTTCAATGTAATGGTTGGGATGTCACAATTGTGATCAGTAGTATCATTTTCAACTGATATACAATACATTACATTATCTTTAACGTTTAAATTGTGTTTTTTAACCGATCGTTCAAATATAAAAGAAATTGAAAAAAAAAAAAAAAAACAAAAAAAAAACGAAATAAACATGTACTCGTATCTAGTTTGACGAACATATTTTAGTTTTATTTACAATCAAATTTATTTATATTTAATGAAGTTCAGATGAAAACTGTCTTACTTAGTTGCTGTATGAATCTACAGTCTTCAACACATGTGCCGCCGTAATATGTCGCATTGCCACATTATGTCGCAATCAACGCTATATGTCGCAATGTTGACACATTATGTCGCAATCAACGCTTTATGTCGCGATGCTGACACATTATGTCGTAATCAACGCTATATGTCGCAATGTTGACACATTATGTCGCAATCAACGCTTTATGTCGCAATGTTGACACATTATGTCGCAATCAACACGATATTTCTCAATCGTCTACCGCTATATATCGGAACGCTAACGCAAAATGTCGAAATTGAAACTTATGTTACATATTGTATCTTAACAACATGTAAATGCAACTAAACGAGGCCCTTAAATAGAGAAACTAAAACGTATTAGTAGTTTGTAGTTTAATCATATTTTATTGCATTAAATACATGTTTACAAACATATTATACAAATAATGAGTAAATACCAAAATGCAAATGGGTTGGTACAACATTATATTAAGCCTTTCCAAGAAATTGATACATTTTATTACAGAAGAAAATACTATTAAGGCAACAATGGTTACTTTTAACATGTATATAAACTTTAAAATATATATTTGATTTTAAAGGCCCGGTCACACAGCCTTTCGCTTCTGTATCGCGTGTAAAATTTCGCGATTATTTTTTTGCCCGCAGTTGCCCGTGGTGGAAAATTGCAAAATTGGCTTACCCGCGGTTTACCCGTGGTATGCCCGCGGAACAGACACCGGCGACTGTTACGCGTCCTTATCGCAGGTGAAGCGCGGCGGTACCGAGGCCTACCACGGGTATAATAAAGCAGCCGAACCGGGCTGTAGAAATCATAACCGCTCAAGACACAGTCCCGTGAAGATCAAGCTATGGCACCGAAGAAGAAGCCCGCGTCTAGTTCCCCGGCCAAGAAGAAGAAGCAGCGTGCGAGCAAGAAGCCGATGGCAAAAGCAGCAGATGAAGGCAGCCCAGTGCCAGTGGAGACCGCCAAGAAGCCCAAGACAGGAGTCACAGTGGAGGTGCAAGCTGTCGACCACTCTGCTGCCGAAGTTCTGAGTGCTCGTGGCGAAGTCGAGGCCAGTCCTGCTGTCAGTCCAAGAGCTGCCAGTCTAGTTGAAAAGGAGGAAGAATCTCCAGACTGATGGTGTTGTGCATACTGCATTTTACGGTACTTGGCACCAGAAGCAAGGTGCCTCAGGGTGAGGGCAACCTTCAGGACTTGATCTAGGGGTGCTCGCCAGTTGGTGGTCTCCTTGGTAATGGCTGGTGTCAGTCTTTGCACAATTTCATCGAACATGGCAGGTGGCATTCTCATGAAGTTCTGGAAGACCCTTGGATCTTCATTACGGAGCTCCACCATGAGACGATCGTACAGCCCCAGCTCAGGTCTCCTGCCAATCCAGTCGCGCACCCAGATGTTCCGGACCACCCTCCTCCTCCTCCTTCGTCTAACATATACAATAAGCCACGTCTTAACCGCGGCCGTAGCACGTCCTAGCACGTTCGTTCCGCGTCTGTACCGCGTCTTTTCCGAATGTGTACCACGTGTACCGCCCGCGATTACCCGCGGTCTAAATTTTTGGGCAGACCAAAACTTTTTCGCGCGGCCAACCGCGTGTGAATTTCTTACCGCGTGTAACGACAGGTAAAGTACGGCTGTATTGCGTCTTTATCGCGACCTCAAAGCGTCCAACAGCGTCTGCTTCACGGGCAGAAATTTTAGGCCGTTATTCGGCCGCGATACGCCCGTGGAGGGCTGTGTGACCGGGCCTTAACAGTTCATTAATGTTTAATTCAATGTACAATTATGATTTCGAAGTGCGATCCATCCACAGGTTGCCGTCCTGATCTCATTTAAGTTTTTAAAAAAGATGACCTGTAGTTTGATTTTTCGGGGAATGATGGTTAGTGAATGTGTGTCATTTAAGTAAGGTAGATTGGAGCAAATAAGCCAATATAAATGACAAATTTTTGAACAAAAACAAGAGGAAAAGTCAAATATTATCAAAACGATGGGTCGTCTTGACAAATTTTTGAACTGATTCGAAATGGACAACGTTATCTTCGTATTCTAAATTTTCACGACCGAACAATAATGTACAGTATCAATGTTTAATGGAAGATAAGATCGAGTTTCTCGAGTTTAACGATTACATTTGAAAAAATAAATGCTCGGCATTTTCAATCACAATATCACATTGACACAGGGTTTTCGCGCAAATGGTTATCATATAATGTATTAGTACATACATACATGTATGTATTTGTGATTATGCACCTGAAGTGAGAAAGTCGCTGCCAGATTACGTTTCAAGGGATCGTGACCTCGTCACCATTATTTTACGTAAAATTTGTAAATGTATATTACATGTAGCACAGTGCGTATAAGCGGGCGCCCAGTACTCGCGATCTGGTTGTGGGGGAGCAGATTTTTAGGTGATGCATAATTATTAAATACAAACATGTATGTATAATACAACACACCATGTCTGGTATTCCAGCTAACAGTTTTAAACAAAGGTAGTTACATTTATAACCGCTCCTGAAAATAGTGTGAATAAAAAAAAACATGTAAAGAACTGAATTTCCACACAAATGGTACTTACAATGCAATAGAAAGGACAAATACGCCCCTAGCTAATATATCGAGTCTCAAGTGCAAAATGAATTTCTTTATTGACATATTTAAGTGTGACTATAATTAAGGTTGCCGACGTCTTTTTTAAGTTGTATTCTGTCCCCCAGAGTGCACAGAAGGTTCAAATAGCGTGTATTCTGAATATCTGTGTTCAGGAACGAGGCATTTTCTATTCAGTACAAAAAGGTCTTATCACGTTGCATTCAAGACTAAAAAAATATTATATTTTGTATTAAAGGGGAAAGGGGGTGGTGCCTTCATACCAATTGCAAAAACATTGTGGAAAAAGAAATAACCAACAACTTTAAGGTCCAACACACCTAAATACCGCTCTCGAAGACCTTAATGTTCACTTGGCCAGTGCCAGATTACACATAGCCAGTCCGCTTTCGAAGTATCAAAACCAGATATTGTTTTAAAGAATAATAATTCGCCTGCATAAAATTCTTAAAAAAATGAGAGTCATGCGACATCTAAAAGACTTCTGTTAGGCCACTCAGACTAACTGTCAAAATCAGGTAAAAGTTGTCTCCCTTTGATCTAATTTTACTCCTGCATAAAAAGCAAGCATCTTCTCTAGAATGATCACAAAATGTCTGGAACAATCGAGGATACAAAGTGAATCGCATTTTCGTTTATTCAAAAGCCACCCACAAGGTTAAAGTGCGGATGTTTTGTTCTGTCGGGCCTATACATCACTCCGACCTTGTAAGTCAAGTGCATCCCTACAAGTATGCTGAAAACGACATTTAGTGCAAATTTGGCAACGTCTGATAACATTTTGCATCCGAAAATTGCCAACGCACCGATCCTGTAGTTTCTTTCTTTCTGCTTGCGCGGCAACAGAGTAGCAGACTAAAGCACAGAAACTTCCAAAATGTTGGCATTGTTTGTTTCTTTCGTCGTAGGATACAACATGGTTGCAGCTTCCGGTAAAAAGACTAGGGTTCTAAAATATTATAAAGAATAACAGACGATCGAATTGAGACTGTTAATGTTACTGACGCAGTAACATAATTTTCATGATTATGAAATTAACCAGTAAGTACTCATAGAGGCATGTCAAAATTGCGACTTTTTGTTGTTTTGTATGTTTATTGTATGTTTATTGGCTAAAACATATCTCGTGTTAGATAAGTTTTCTTCAATCGTTTCTATGGACATGTTGTCGGTGCTGGACGTAAGAGGTATGTTCGTCATTACTGTTTTTAAATTAGCAAATAATTACTTCATAGTCTGTATTACATCGTGAACTAGAATTCTACTAACTGTCAACAGTTTGACGTTTGAAATTCATCAGATGTATTGGATTGATTATGACTGACCATAATCATGTAGCAACTTTTTTACTATACAATAATTCACCATGAAATACATGTACTCTTAGACTATTTACTTAATGCTAGTCATTAGAGTTTATATGGTATAGTTCTTAAGCAAAAAAGGAGCGACCCCAGTGAGCGACCTCAGTGAGCGACTTTTTCGATGTAGAACCATACTATATGAACTGTAAATTACTTAGTGTTAAACCAACAATCATTAAGCAGAGTATTAGTATACGTTCGATTCCAAATGTATGATTTAATGAAAGTAGGTCACGCTCAAAAGTACTTAAAGCTCATAATTGAACACTAATGATTGGTCCAAAATGTTGGTTATTTCAACCAACAGTACGAGAATGTACTAATGCAATGAAGTTGTTAGATATTATTGTGGCAATGAAAGTCACAAATTATGAAAACGGGGATATCTACAATTACTGCAAATTATGGAGCTGCTCCTTTTGTATTTCAGTTTTACATTAAATACAATTTGGCATTTACGAATATAGAAATTTCCGTTCCTGTTTTGCAAAGAAAATGTCGAAAAATAAGTAAAAGCAATGCAGCATACTGAAGAAAAATGTGCATTCATTTTGTTTATATTTATTTTTTATACAAATTGGTATATTTACATGGACAAATTCTATTTGCATCAAAAAGAACTAAAACAATGTTTTTAATGTTTAAGATAACATCATATAACGTTACTTTCTGAATACTTATAAGCGTGTAACATTTATTCAAATGATAAAAAATATGAACAATTCTTTTTCATTTGACACATGTTATTTTAAACTTATCATTTCAAATGAGCACAATGTGTTGATACTACCATCTTTGAATTGTTTCCTACATACATATTTGATAGTTTGTCAGTCTGCATCTTCGGTTACGTACTGATGCCATTTCTTAAGGCCTTCTATACAATATATCGACAATATTATACCAACAAATGGAATCAGTACATAACCGAAAGTGCAACCAAGAATTTGCCAATCTAGAATCCCTTACGGTATTACGTATTACAATTAAAAGGTCGATAAAAAGACAGAAATTCAGAATAAATCGTGTACAACACTAAAAACGTTTGGATCATCCTGCTTTATATCAGGAGAATGACAGGTGTATACCACATAAATACACAACATTGTTAAGATGGCATCTATTAAAAACATAAATTGATGCCAGGTTTTCATGTAAACAGTATCGTACTATTTTAATTTGCACCGATAGGGGTAAGTTTGTAAAGATGAATCAACTCTTTGGTCTTCGTCAACGTCGCATATTTCCAACAAGTGATGGCATGAGCGCAGAGAAATAACATCGTTATTTAAATTTTATATATATACATGTTGTCTGTTATCGTTATTTTCACTCCTAGAGGCACTGTTATTACTATGCATATTTCCAATGCTACTATTATCATCACGTTTTGAAGTACCGTTTTCCTTAATCATGCCTTCCGTTTCACTGTTATCAAAATTATCATTGTTAGAAATACCGATATCACTTTGTAAGTTAGCCGTGCCACTGGTTCCAACATAGTCACTCTGAATGGTATCATCATTGCTTAATTCATGTTCTTCGTAAATGTGTGTACTCTCTTGGATAATTTTTCTTATGGTATTACTATCGTTTTCTAGTGCAACATAATGTTCGTCTCCTCCCTCTGGAAAATGGCCCAATGTTATAATTTGTAAGTCCCTTGTTACTTTAGAGCTTCCATCAGGTCTTATTAATGTTGTTCCATGATTCATAGTGGAAACAATGATAATTTGTACGTTGTACAGCTCTGAAATACCCTGCAAACTTATTTGGTCCCCATTTTCGACATTTAGCGACACTATATGTAAAAATGTTTTTCTAGTTTCTGTAAGTGAGTTCCACCATTCCGAGTTAGAGTTTCCTAGAAAATTACTTTGGCTAAGATAGAGAACGACGTCTTTTCGTAGTGTTTCCTCGGATTTGTACAGACCTAAGCCTTTTCATTGGTGTGAAATAGCAGAAAACTGATAAGTTCCATTGCCTAGAGGGTTCATCGATATCTGCAGTAATTCATGCATAAGTTCTCTCAGTTTTAAAGATGATGAGTAAAGTATGTAGTACTTCTCTTTACCAATGCAATTAAACGTTTTTCTATCATTGAGTGACATTTGAAATATAGAATCGTTTGGTCACTTTCTTATCTGATTGGTCTGATAGTTGGAACTCGACCTCGTGCATGTGTGTTTTCAATGAACGAATTTTTACTACACTGTCTGATTCCTATACTTTTCTATTTAATGCTTCAAGTTTTTTTATACCTGATGTGAACGGGATCTTCCATGTTATACACTGTTGTACGAGTGTTGTTGCATTAAATTGTTGCGGCTTTAGCCTTATCTCTTATGTGTTTCGCATTCATGGGATTTGTAAAATTGTCTTTCCGATATTTATCGTCCCGCCCGTAATAAACTTCATAGGCAGATCTCGACCATAGGCACTCTTTAAGGTCATTGTTCAATATTCGTTGGTAATCCGATAACTGTCCAATATATCCCACATGGATTTGCTGTAGCGAAATCGTCTTCAATGTCTTATGCATCCTTTCCACATTTCCTTGGCGCTGGGGGTAATAAGGCCTACTCTCAAAGATTTATATTCAGATTTGAAAGTAAACGTTTGACATCCCCATCAAACTCTCGGCCTCTGTCATGTTGAATGGCTTACCCAAATTCGACAAATATGTAACTCAAATGTTTTGCAATCTCTTCTGCCAATTCACTTTTAATTGGCCGAAGCCAAACGAATCGACTGAATACATTCATGCACTTTTCATTTTGAACATAACTGTGTCTCCAGACATATCAACCAGGTCAATTTGTTATGTTTCATGCACTGAATTACTTATATGTTTTAATGGAACTTTGTTTTTATGTTATAAAACCTAATAACACTTTTTCGGTATTCAGGAAATGTCAACAATACTTTTCTTACAAGTATCTCTGATATTCCAGAATATTTTGGATTGAGTTTATAATAGAGTCTCCGTACCCCTAGCCATTTACTTTTCTTATCTATGGTGTGTTTTCACTTATCCATAGCTAGAACTTTTCTGTCTGTTGTTACTGACACTATAGCTATCTCTAAACCGCTGCTTTTTTCTAAGCACAGCCTTTATCAATTCAGTTCGTTCACTAACTGGTACGTCGTATGCTCTATGTTTGCTTGTACTGGTCGTCAATTTCAGCAGAATATTGTATTCTTCCTCTGTCAGTATCTTGTAACTCTTCATTGCGACAACTGTGCCAATAAAACAAACGAATCTATAATGAAATACAAGCAATAATTCAAATGTGTTATAATAACTATTTATTTCTAAGGCACGACACAAACATATTGTCACATTGTAATCATCGTACCGTGGTAATGTTGAACAGTTAAGCAGTGGTGTTTTTTTTATTATTGTTGGTTGTCACTTAGTCACTTTGCTACCATATTACTTTCCCGATTTACGGATGGAATAAGACCCTTTGTCAGGCAAATTAGTAGAACCGCAGCAATTTTAAATAGCTGCTAAATATACATCAAAGTTCAAAACATCAATATAAACAAAGAATTCAATACGGTGATTAGAAAACATTGTCTATCCATCTTGAGAAAATGCAAATAAAAATGTTTTGCAAAAATGCCAGTAATTTGAAATAGTCAAGTGTAAAGCTAAGGTACATTTGTATGTGAATGTTTTTAATATGTACTTTTGTTTTATTGACGACTCGTTAATAAATCGTGTCATTCCGCAGTAAATCATGCGTCTTTTTCATAATTATATAAGACTCATCTGCGATTGGCAGCTGACAATAATCTCATTATCTGGACTTTCTCAATGCCTACGTCACAATTTCGTGTCTACATATTTTGATTACGAACTCGCACTCGTACACCTAGTTTTAATTTTGTCCCTTGTACGCTTTATGTGCTAAGAATATAGCGCAGTTAACTTATAGCACCAATTCGGCAGGTCGGCTATTTCAAGAAAAGCGGGTCAAATTTCAAGATCGGCATTAAAAATATAGTTTTCATACTGTTCAACGGCGGCCAATAATCATAAACATATATCCTCTATATTGCCGTTAACACCTACATATGTATTATCATAGGTTTAGAACGTTATGTGATGTTTCTTACAAGAAAGATCTCTGGAAAAGATTGTTATGTATGCAACATATTACATGTATATAGTTTATCTCTAACAAGTTGGTATTTCCAATATTATCATTGTTTTATTTTTAGAACTTATAACTACATGTATGTAAATTAGATTTAACAAGAACTTTCCTAACTGTTGTAGAAAATTCTAGATTATGATTCATGCATTATGTTTAGATAGAACTTTCCGGAATGTTCTTTATTGTTGAAGTTGCTAGATTATGATTACTGTAGAACATGGAAGACTATTCTGGAATGTTGTTAGCTTAATATATATAAGGGAATATTTTTCATTCGTTTTATTTTTTAAGTCATCAGTTCCTTTTAAGTCATCAATACATATGGAGTATTATTCAACTCGGATATTAAGTAATTTTTTGGAGCTTGGATTTTATAATAGATTAAATTATTCTTGTTGATTTTATTGTGGAAATTTATTCCAAAGTGTTGTAATGGATTTAACTTGGATTTAACTGTGCTGTTAAAAAAAAGATCATTCCAGGATCAGACTAGACATTTGAAATTTACATTTTTACTTGAACTTCAGGTATTTGTAAACATAATTTGTTATTTAATTTTTTAAAATAATTTTTCTGTAATAAATTTGTTATTGTTTTAAGTTTGTTGCTGGCTTTTCTTTCTCGTTACGCCTGGCTCGTAACAAGATATTGAATACTTTTAATCTGTTTCCGTGTAAGGCGAGTTAAGAAATAATCTAGAATATTAGAAAACACGTTAATTAGAATATAAACAAAGACCACCTAAGCTCAGTCATTGTCAAAATTTATTGTTATTACCTTTCAGTATTAGCAAAAATTAGCATGTCACGATATTGCCATGATAGTCAAGATTTATATTTTAATAATCCTATTCTAAATTTGGTCTTTCAGCAAGTCTGTATTACCACTGAATGTAAATCAAGCCTTGGGTTTCATATTATATTTAATTGTAAGACAATAACAAGACAAACGTGAACAAAATGACAATACACATCAATATCAGCAATTATTTTTTAAAATAGTCACTTTAAAGGAACAAATGATAATAAATGCAACATATATTTTTATTTATTTTATTTATGGTTGGCATAAAATTTCCGTAATAACTGGTTATTATGTAACATAAAGTTAATAGAGTTTTAACCTTTTATATAAAATAGAATATTATAAACTACATTTTGCATCGTCATTGATTGCAAAATCTTTAATGTTACGTTATATTTTCGTCTTGTCCATGGCTGTATAAGAACATTAAATATTCCAGACAATCGGAAACAGTATAATATTAGCTATAACATGTATATCAATTATAATATTATTATATGACTAAAACTCATTTGACTAATTTTACTCCGAACAGTCGGAAGTGAAATAAATTGCTCCGGATATCGGAAGCTTAATATGTTTATTCAGATATAATCAATTAAAGCTATGTTTCGACGAAGATACAATGTGCTGGTTAAAGCCAGATATGATAAATGCAGGATATCGTAAGCTTATATATATACCACAACACAACAATTTCAATTACAAACAGGTCCGATCGTTTATTCATCTGAGAAATACTAGCCGCATACGTAAAACCCCCTTTTTAAGAGGAACCGTAGAATCCGTTGGCATGCACGGAGGAAACCTTCTCAGACTATTCTTCGGAATGTAGAACAACGGACCGTGCTCAGATATACCAATTAACATATAAAACATATACAACTCAATAAAGAGAACGTTCTAGTTCGTTTTCGGGAGTTTTCATAGAGACATATAGGCAAAATTAAAACTGTTCTACATGATTTCTTTAACAATGGCATGCTGTTTGAATATGATAAGAGAATCATTTTAAGCGAAAAAATGGGGTCACCGTTCTCGTTTTTGAGTTATCTGCCCCTGAATCAGAATTTTCTACTTATTTGAGGTCATTTTAAGAGCACATAACTTAAACAACGTAAGAAAATGTTTTCTTGTTTTTACTTTTGCATAATATTTTTTCTTTTTATTGTTGATTACAAATCATAATAAAACGCAATTCATTATATCGATTCTGTTTTTTGATGTTTTTTTTCAATGAAAATAAAGGTACTTTAAATTCATAAAAAAGGCCAATATTTATGAAAGATACACAGGTTAAGAGAAAAAATGCGAAAAGCTATCCACTCTAAATTTGTTCTTGAAATGTTGCGTATTGACTAAGACGAAGTTTAGCTTCATGGAAAAAGGAAGAAAAGATTATTGTTTCGCTTCACTTTTAATTATCTGCTCTTAAATTTCACGAAAAAGTCCAATTCAAACGCAGATAACTCGAAAATGAGAACGGTGACACCATTTTGCCCGTTTAAAATGTTTCTGTTATCAAATTCTAATATTATGCCAAGTTTAAAAAAATTCTATTGGAATTAAATTTAATTTTGCCTAAATGTCTATATGAAAACCCCGGAAAACATCTTTAAGCAAAATATCCTTTTAATGAAATAGTACAATGTAGCGTGATATTAATGAAGGTTTGCTTGTAACCATGTATAAAAATGTAATAATGATAACCATTGTATCAATAATTTTTTAAGACAATATGTGTTTTATATTTACACATGAATTAAGTTAATTATGGCATCTGAAAACAGTGTTTTGTTTTGTACCGTCATCGGTTACATGTTGATTTGTTTTTCTTTAGAGGGCCGTCAAGGATTAAGAAAGTGCAAGCACTTATTTCCAGTAGGGTCCTTGCCTCAGCCGACACTAAAAACAGCTATGAGATACAAGGGAATCCGGGAACCCGTCCTTAGTTCTTATTGAATAGATCCCTTGGTTCTTTTACATGCCCAGTGTTTAGCACTGATACATGCGAGGAATACCTGAGTTTTGTATCAGTTTACCACTAGGTAGGTGGGAAACACTACACGAGGTCGTATTCAAATGATAACAGTCTGGCAGTCGACGTTGGTAAACTTCCGGATGTCACAAAACCAATATTGATTGTTAAAATGATAATCCAAGCCATGACGAAGAAGGCCTTAGTAGAAGGCCATTATGACCTGAAAACAGAAAAAATAGACAACAGCAAGGCAAATGGGAAGGGTGTGTGGGTATTTTTCCGTGTTGGTCCAGGGCTGCTTCAGGAGCTCGGAGCAAATCGACATTTAGTAACTTTGCAAGTATTAATGAGAACATTTTAAAGATAGCAGTACTCTATGTCGTTTTGTTATTGCCGAGATCGGAAAAATTGAGGAAAGAAATAAGCGAGTTCTTTGCAAAATTGCCAAAAGATCGATAAGATATATTATCTAGATTAGATCAAATACTAAATCTATCCGAGTGTTTAAATCACATTCTGACCACCGCCTCCTAGCCTCCAAGGAATAATGGCAATTTAATAATGCATTGAAGGCATAGGCTTATAGATAAGCCCTGCAACGACAGCGATAATAAAGGTGTAGATATTTTTGCAAGACCATCAACGTAGATAGTTATGATCACACTTGCTTTTTAGAAACACTTTTATATAACTAAGTTTAATTGGTAGTTTCAAGCACGTATGTTGTCAAGAATTTAACCACAAACCTGTATCATTCTTAGTGTATTTATCATAACACCGCCCTTGAATTAACCCCGCCTACAAACTATTCCCGTTAAGGAGTATACTACTCTGTTAATCATTGGAAAGATGTCGTTGTTAAGCACAAGTTCTGTGTTTTGTTTGAACATCGTTTTCATTTTAAAGACATCTAACGCAATAGATTTAACGGGTAAGTGTTTTTTTTTATTTGTTTAATTATTATTCTTATAAATACTATTGCTATTAATATAATTGTTTTAAAACAATCGCCACAACGACCACCACAATAATAATCATCATCATCATCATCACCATCATCATCACTATCATCACCACCACCACCATCATCATCAATATTAACGCAATCATCATCATCATCATTAACATCGTCATCAGCATGATTATTATCAGCAACTGAAGCAGCATCTCATTATTTTACTTATTATTTCAAAGACTATTTTGATATCATAATCAGCATCATTGTCATCATCATCATTTTAATTGTTAGTATCAACAGCACCAGTAGCAGCATCATTATCAACATCATTATCATTATCATCGTAAGAAACATCATTATTATATGCATCAACATCAACATCATCAACAGCATCATAATCGCCATTATCACCAACTTCTTATCAATATTTTTCTAAAATTATTACTATTGCTTAAGAAAGTTTAACAGTATATAAAAAATTAACGTACAGGCGTTATAATGCGAATAAATTCGTTACTATGCGAATAAGGGCGTAGTAACGCGAAACGAAGGGCGTATTAACGCTTAAAGGTCATTAAAACGTGAAACAAAAAGCATTCTAACACGAAACAAAAGTTTTTATTACATAAAATAAAATTCGTAATTACGCGACACAAAATAATTCTTAGATAATATGTCTCGAGGATTTAATTCAAATAAATATTATTCTTTCCTACGTTACTAGGCTATCATATTGGCGTAACTATCCCTTCTTTGACGTTATTATGGTTTTTGTGTCAGGTGTAATAACGCTCAACAAAGGCTTTTATAACGCATTTATGTTGTTGCATTGCCATGAGAAAAATTTAAGACCCACAGTGAACATTATCATTTTGTATATCATTTTGAATAAAAAAATATTGCATATTATTTTGTTATGTTTACCATGTTCTTTTTTTAATATTAGATTAATATTCACTAGGATCTTATAAAACAGTTTTGTCAAAATATTTTAATATTATAATTTCTGTTTGTGTTCTCTGGTTCCATTTTCCAAAGTTATTTTGTTTCAATATGATTACAAATTCTTGCACGAATAGTTATAATGTAACAATCACAAATTTATTTCAAATCCAAATTTATCCTTACAACTACGTGCTTCTTTTTTATTTCTTATTGTCATAATACAAATAAGCACATGCTTAATTTAAGATAAAAAAAGATAAATCCAAATTCGAAAAAAAGACTAATTCATAAATCATTCTAGTGATTTGTAATTCCCCTTTAGAAAAAAGATAAATTGTCATTTGAGATAATGAATTAATTGTTTTCAGGACATGAAAGGATTGATATCACTGATTTTAACAATAAAATGTGAGAGATAAATTATTTTGATAATACTACATTATCATTTCAAACAAAAGAGGATTTGACACGAGTATAAACGTTCAAGCCTTACAGTTATAGAACAGAACATATAATTTATTTGAAATAAACATATACAGCTCATCTTTATATACAATAAATATATACATGCATGAATATGAAAAATCGTAAACGCATATCAATAAATGAAATAAAGTAGTAAGAATGCAATACAGCACATGTAATATATAGAATCCTTATGTTACTTTAAACAATACAATACAAACAAGGTTTTGAATAAAATAGTTGACTTTGTCCCTTAAAATGGCAAGTAATGACCTAAATTTCCATGGTAACCTATCTTCACAGCCAAACGTTATGGTTTCAAACAGATTTGGGCCTCTTTGTGAGGGTTTTGAGTCATCACAGAGTAGGAAAAGAGCTCGCCGTTCGACGGGTGGGGCATCATGCGAATATATGTCTCAAACTCCGCAACAGCCTATAGACATTGATAAACTTAAACATCTGCCTGTTGATGATAAACTTAACATTATTATTCAAAATATGTCTAATATGGGACTTCTTTTGAAGTTGCGAATTGATCAAATAGAGTCCACTGTATTTATGAATTGTGCACATCATGGAGTCACGAATGAGAGACTACGGTTGCTTAAATATTAACAAATTGAACTAGAGGCCCGAAATAGAGCCTCAAATTTAATTATCTTTGGGGTTGTTGAAAGTGCAGGCGAAAACTGTGTTGACATTGTGACAGACCTTATAGAAACTTATTTAAATCTACAAGCATCGTCATTTGTGATATTGAGGGCACACAGATTAGGTCGAGTGTTTAGACCTCGCGCTCCGCATTTAGGTCCCGCTCAAAAACACAGACCAAGACATATTAAGGTGTCTTTTTGTCAGCCTATTGAAGTCGAGTATATAATAGACAATGCTTATAAGCTCAAAGGTTCTAATGTCGGATTCAGCAGGGACTATCCAAGGGAGATAAGTGACGCACAAAAAGTACTGTGGCCACATTTCAAGATCGCCAGAAATAAGTATGGAAACAAAAAAGTTCGTATATTATTTCCGGCGGCGTTGGCGGTAAATGGGCGTATAGAACGCATCATGTTCCCCGACTGGTTCGAGGTCCTTCGTGGGTCTAGATGCACAGATGTGCCCAAACGTGTTAGCGACAATATCAAGGCACAAACCGAACGAATTAAAGAAGCTTTCGCAGAGCAAAAGTCCACTTAACATACAATGGAGTCACCTAGTACGCATCAAATGGGCACAACCTATACCGATCACACTCCTGTGGCAAATAATTTCGTATCAACTGCTGACTCCGAATCGCAACACAGTGACAACAGCGACAACAGCAGTGTTCATAGCTTTCATGACACAACTGCATCTACTAACCAATATACCAGTAACTCTCAGGTCCATGTCAAAACACCCAAACAGTCGAGTGCCAAGGGCAAGGGCCCACTGCCACCCAGTGTTGTAGAGTCTTTTACCTTAGAGCCAATTACCAAACCAAAACCCACAATCCACCAAATAAGAGCAAAAAATCAAACCAAAATCCAGCAATATTGAGTGACCACAAGCAACAATCAAATCAAAACAAATTCTATTCGGAAGCTGTGTTAAATCCCAACAACGATGTCAGCCCACCAGCTAGTACCCGGAATGATGACAGCTAGGACAGACCGGGGACAGTACCGCTACTTGTGTCTGAGACGAGTACATTTGTACATGAAAATAAAATTACTTTAATGGCGATATACCATCCACCCAAAAGTCTACTATACATGTATGTGAACAGAATATAAGTCCGGATATATTCCAATGTAATCAATGTATGGAACTACCAAGTTGTTCAAATTTTACTAGATGTAAGCATTATACAAGTTCGAAAGATAAGCATTTAAATTCTCACATTGGAAATATGCAAGAAAATACTATAAGTGACTATGTTTTATGTAATGATGTTTTTACTGATATTTATGCAAAACTAGATGATAGTAAAAAATGTATTTCTTCGGATAAAAAAACCCATAGCCACTGAATTACAAGGTTTAAGTTTTAAAAACACAATACACAAAGCTAATTCTATTAAAATAGGCAGTCTAAATGTTTGCGGTTTGAAAAATAGAAGTAAATATCCAGACTTTTCTAATCTTATTAGAGACTATGATATTTTCTGCGTGGAGGAAAGCAAACTTGATGCATACGACATTATAGATATACCAGAATATACGTATTTCTCGAAATCTAGAAAAGATAAATACATCAAAAAGACTGGTGGCATTCGTTTTTTTATTCGAACTTCGTATGTCGGTTATATAGAAATAGTTGAATCTGATATTTTCTGGGTCAAAGTTCATGCTAATATGTTCAAAAATCTTGATGGCGATTTTATCATTGGTGCAATGTATATACCTCCTATGCAGTCACGTTTATTCAACGATGACGAATTTCTCAAGCTTGAAAATGAAATCTCAACAACATGTATAAAATACAAATATTGTCTTATTCTAGGGGATGTAAATGGCCATACTTCTAACGCTGATGATTTTGTCATTATAGATGATTTTTTATCAAAACAGTTCGAATTTGATGAATAATTCATGAGTGTATTTAACTCGAAAAATATAATGTCCCGCTTAAAAGAACCTCTATGGACACGAAAAGCAATGGTGTAGGGCATAAGTTCCTTGATATATGCAAATGTAATAATTTATACATATTAAATGGTAGAGTAGGTAAAGACCGAAACAAGGGAAACTTCACTTTTAGAAATACTTCCGTTATAGATTACATGGCAGGCTCAGTTCACTTCTTTCCCTTTCAATCAGATTTTGAAGTTAAAGAAACCACAGACCACATTTGCACTCTTAAATTTCTCATTGACACCCTTAAGTCTCAAAAGAAAAATCTGTTTTGCTCGTACATAGATTTTTCGGCCGCTTTTGACAAAATTTGGCGTGTAGGATTATGGAACAAACTGCTTAAAAACGGAATAAACGGGAAACTATTTAATGTTATTTTCAACATGTATGCAAATATAAAATCATGTGTATCTTTAAACGGTTATATTTCCCCCTTTTTCAAAAGCATTTTTGGGGTACGTAAAGAGGAAAATTTGTCCCCTGTCCTCTTTTCCATATATTTAAATGACCTTGAAGAATATCTTAATAGTAACAACGCGGGAATAGAACTTAAACGAAATCATGGAAGCATCGATGTGTATCTGAAAATTTTTGTACTATTATATGCAGACGATACTGTAATGGTGAGTGAAGACGAAAAAACTTTTCAAAACATGTTAAATGATTTTCACCAGTATTGTAATCAATGGAAATTGACAATTAATATGCAAAAGACTAAGATCTTTATTTTTGGCACCAGTAGACCTGATAATTACATGTTTACCATGAGTGGCGAAAAAATAAAAATTGTTAAAGAATATAAATATCTGGGTGTTCTTTTTGCATCATCGTGTAGTTTTTTTAGAAGCGCGAAAACAGTTAATAATTCAAGCTAAAAAGGCACTTCATATCCTATATATGCGTATAGCTAACATTGACTTGCCAATTGACGTACAGATAAAACTTTTCGATCAAACAATTGTACCTATACCAACATATAACTGCGAAGTTTGGGGCTTTGAAAATTTGGATTTAATCGAAAGGCTTCACACTGACTTCCTCCGCAAAATAACAAACAGCAAGAAAAGTACGCCCCTATACATGTTATATGGTGAGCTAGGTCGTTATCCGCTTGAAATAGTCATTAAAACAAGAATAATAAATTATTTTTGTAAACTTCTTATGGGCAGTGAGTCTAAAATTTCAAGGCAATGTTATGAGTTTATGTTGAATTCAGAAATAAATTACAAATGGTTAAATTATGTAAAAAATATTCTTGATTTTACCGGAAATACTAACTATTGGATCAACCAGAAAATTTTCACTTTAAAGAACGTAGGTAAATTAATAAAAAGAACATTACTTGACCAGTTTATACAGAAATTCAACGAGAACTTAACAAACTCCTCGAAAGGAACAAATTATAGGTTATTTAAATCTGATATTAAATTTGAACCATATTTAAATATATTACCCCCAAATAAAAGACTAACAATATTCCATTATAGAACAGGTAATCAAAGATTGCCAGTAGAAACAGGCAGGTGGCGAAATTGTACATTACCATATGAAGACAGAAAGTGTATGTTATGTTCACTAAATGACGTGGGTGACGAATTTCACTATCTTCTTAAATGTCCCTTTTTTACTAACGAAGGAATGAAATATATTCCGAAAAGGTTCTATAATAGGACAAATGTAATCAAATTTAAGGAACTTATGTTCGCAGAATCTTTAGTGGTCCTAAATAATCTGAGTACTTTCTTACACTTGATAACAATTTTTTTCCGAAATACTTGTCCCTAGAGAATATTATTATTCAGTCACCTACCCATGTATCATATGCATGTTTAAATCCATGTTTGTTTTCGCCGTTGTAATCTCAAGCAGACGTTTTTGTTTTTTTTGTTTGTTGTTTTTTTGTTGTTGATAAAACAGTTCACTATCGTTCGTACTTATTTACTATTGTCATTCAATGTTTACTTATTTTCTCTATCACTTAAACTATGTACTATGTAATATCCATTGTTACCTTTTCTAAAATATCCCAGTCAATGACATACGTTTTCCACTATGGTTTTCCTCGTGGTATAATTCTCCCAACCTATCCACTAGTCAATGAAATACCTTTCCTGAGCACTCTTTCCACGTGATCCATTTCTCCTTACATTATTTTGTTTTCTTATCACGCTTTACCCGTGCCAACCCCAATTCTCCCAACGTGCCTATTTACCATTTAAATTACAGATAATGAGATTAATACGGTCAACATAGTTTTGAATATTGTGTTAAATTGATTGACATGTTATTTACTTATTAACTTTGTATATATCTGTCCCCATCTATTTACCCATATTTTAATATAAAACAAAATGAATCATGTTATTACATGTCTGTAATCTGATATTAATAAAAGTAATTGTTGTTGTTGTAAAAAGGTTGTCTTATATATCATTATCCGTCATTCAATGGATCAAATCATAATTTAAAAGCTTTATTACAATATATAGCTAACTTTGTAAACACTGACTTCCTTTCTGAATTTAGCAATTCTAAAAATTTAAACATGCTAGGGTTTCTTGCAAAATAGTTTGATATATACTGTTTCGTATGAGAAGCATACAAGAGCATATCAGTACAAAGTGATATTCATCTTCGATGTCGTTATTGTTGCATAAAGTACATTTTCGGTCATTACTATCAATATCATTATTTCTACCTGTTTCTATGAAAAAATTGTAAGATGATTATCTGAGTTTAGCTAATATATTTCTTATCTCATAGTGTCAAAAATATCTATATATAAGTATTTAGACCTCCTAAAATCGGTTTTAATATGTTTCTACAAATACTGAGAAGAATAAATATGTATACTAGAATGCCAATGTGTGATTAAATATCTTTTAAACGACACTGTAGGGCTGGTATAAATATATTTAGCTTAACTGATTCTGGATACATCCACACACCATTAAATTCCGCACTTTGCAAAAGTGCTTTGACTTTAGACAACCAATTTATAATATTAGATTTTGACTTTATCTCCAATTTCTGACAATAACGATATAATTTAATATACAAATGCTTGTTTTATTTTGATATAGTTTTATAGAATATTTAACAATTCTTACATGTCGTGAAATATATGATGGAAATCGGCCTCCTTCTGCACACAATGAAAGAGTATTTGCAGACATTTTCACAATTAGCAACCATTTACAGAACGTCCTATGTACAATTTCAAAATTTTCCGATAGTATACTACCCCATACCTCACAACTATAATTTAGAATAAGCAGAACATATGTATCAAACAGGTTGAACATAATATCATTTGGAACTTGCTTATCTCTTGTTACATAAAATAATGAGCTGATAGCCCGTAGTGCTTTACTTTTTAGTGTGTTAGTCGCTGGTATGAACGAACTTCCGCTAGACAAAACAATACCTAGGTAATTAAACGTAATTTACAATCTTTATATTTAACCCCCATATGTCCACTTATAACTCTTATTCAAAACTCCACCTTTTCTAAAAAAAAACAATCTAAGTCTTATCTACATTTACAGTAAGATGCCATTCGTTACAATACTTTTGGAATCCTGTAAACCTTGTGCAGACTGGGTCATCTGCAAATAATAGCAAATAATACGATATTTGATCTAATGTTAAACCATAATCTAAATTGTCTTGCAATACATAATTTTTCTAAATCATTCAAAAAGAGACTGAACATTATTGGCTAGGTTATCTCACCTTAAAGAGACCCATTTCGCTACTGAAAATTTGGACAACGTCTACACAATGTAACATCTTTATACATTGAATATATTACAGAAAACAATTTTCCATCAATACCACAATTTTTCAATTTTTACCATAAGCAGTTCCTGTCAGTTAGATCGAATGCTTTTTTAAAGTCAATAAAACAGCAAAATAGTTTCTTTTTATCATTTATGAACTTTTCATGTAATATAAAAATAGCATCTACAGTGTTATAATCTGTTTTAAACCTGAACTGGGCATCCGTGATTTTGTCATTTTTTATACAGACCATTTCTTCAGCCTGTTATTTATGATCACAGTGAAAAACTTTGCAAAACAACTTGTCATCGTAATACCCTATACTTACTTGGGTCTGTGGACCCATCCTTTTTATGTAAATGATTAATAATACCGGATGACCAACATTTTGAGAAAGATTTACTATCAAGAATATAATTAAAAAGCAGTTGTAAAGGATTCATTAATTATATCATTCATGATGTAAAGTATTCATATAAAATATTATCAGCAGAGCAAGCTTTATACCTTTCTAAGCTTTTAGATGCTAGAACAATCTCTTCTACAGATATGGGTTTATCAAGTTCTTCAAATGTAGCTCTGTTTTAATCTGAATCTAAGAAAGGTTTTACAAAGTCATCGCAAGCATTATATTACTTTCATATTTGTCATGATTTGTAGAAAGATTTTTTAAAATGATCGTAGAAAGAGTCAATTAACTGTTATTTCTTCACCCCGATTTCCTAGCGATTTCTTTTTAAAAGTCTTCCAGAATTCACGTGGTGATTTATGTTTTATTGTTTTTAGAGATTTGGCAAAAGAAAATCTGTGATTGTTTGTTTACTAGTATATAGAGTACTTCTCCATTAGAAACATCATTAAACAAACTGTTTTCTAAATCACTTATGCCGTGTCTAACGTCATCTACAAAAGCACCTCTTTATTCATTATTGGCGTCCGCGCCGAAGAGCGACGCCCCTTATGGAATGAGAAAGGGTAATTGCAATTCTCGGTCGTTTTTGTCGGTCATAATAGCCGATCATTCCGATTGGTATGAGGAAAACTGAAATGTCGCGATATGTATAATGAAAAGCGAATTGCAGATTTCGCAATGCAAAACATATTCAAATAATTATCTTATGCGTCAATTAATCGCGCTCTTCAGTTTTTTTTATTTATCACATGGGTTGTTATGTTTGTTACTGCTTTACCTTGGAATGATGACCTTAACATTGTGAAAGTCTTTAAATATATTAATAGAAGTAGTCCTAGTTTAACGAAACGGTCATTAGTGTTGCCGTGTGACTGGAGAATTTTGCAGAAACGTAGGCTCGTATTCGAATCGATTCTTACACTCACATTCAATGAGTAAATCCCATATAATTGCCTAACGGTTAAGACAGTCCTCACCTTCAGTAAAGTGGTATTCAGGTTATAAAGTAGGTGTCGAGTAAACTCAGGAAAGTTGAGAATCTGTGAGATTAGGACAGGCTACCTTGAGGTGTCCTCAAAAAATAATACTGAATACCACTTAGTTTTGAGTATTGAATTTGAATTAATTTCGTCCCATATACATTTAAGTGCATCAAATACGCAAACTGACGGTATTTAAGAAAATAAATGTTGAAACACAGATACTTAGGTATAGAGATGATACCATTAAATTTATGTCAGAAGTTGAATTTTATCAAAACTTCTGATTTTCAAATGGGTGTACCCAGTGTGATACAAGTATTTACAGGGTATTCAGCTCGTGGGTTACCATTACTTTTGTCAAAAAGAAAATAATTCATATGATTTCAAATTGGAAATTTCTTGAATTTCCTTATACCCATGAAAATGACTGTTCCTGTGTTTGTCAATGTGAACATCGATGATTCTGGACTCAAGTCCTCGGATGATTTGTCGTATGCGTCTTAATATAGGCATATGTATAACAAGATTAGATATAAGTTTTATCACACTGTTTGAATTTTGGGACTGACATAGAATTTGCAATCCATATATTTAAAGATATTTCAAAGGAAAAAATCTTCATTGCGTCATAAATAACCATGGCATAAAGTTAGCGTTGACGTTTGAGCATATAAATTAAAAACAACAATCAAAATCCACGTAGCAAAACAATATCTTGAACATTTGTTTAGCATGATTTATGTAAAATACACTTTACTAAACGAGTATGGCGTTTTAATACCTAGATCCAATTTGTAACTTTAATAACAGATGATAAATGATTTACCGCTCCAGTCGTTAGGTATTCCAACATCACAATCAAACAGGGTTGTTTTGTTTGTTGTTGTTTTTTTTTATTTGGGGGGGGGGGGGGGGAATTATGTACAAAATCAATGAATTTGATTCAAGAAATTAAAAAGATTAGGATTATATATTTGCAAATACCAACGACAAAGATTTAAATAAACAGTCTTGTTAAAAGAACGTTATGCCTCTTTCTATTTTAATTTCTAAAAAAAAAACAATTAAAAACTATTTAAATAAAGATTTTTAATAATTAATTCTTTAACAAAATTGTTCCACTTCGGTGATTGAGATTAAGTATCGTTTCTGAGTACGGGCAATAGTCGACTAGACTTTCTCCGGTGTGTGTCATACACGTCCGTTTAACGATGCTGTTTTATCATTATGAAGTCTTCCGTTAACAATACGTATGTTGGTTGATTTATATAAATAAATTAACAGTTCTCAAAATGTATTCGCTGTTACGTTTCACGTTGCGCAAGGAAGAGTCTGAGCTCTTTTTCATAAACTGTATCATCTTGTCGAGCTCATTCGGCCTTTGTATATACTGTCTAATAAACTGCTGTCAAAGGCACTGCTATTGATTACATCTATCTGCTTGTTCATAGGGTCTGTTTTTACCGTTAACGAGTTCACACTAAACTGAACACTTTCTAAACTATAATAGTTATTTTGTCAGTCTTGAGCCTTACAATGATATTAAGCATTATCATCATAATTATAATTATTTCTATCATTATTATTATAATTGTTGTTGTTGTTGAATTTCTATGATATTTACTGCATTGCATTTAACTGTATTGTATCTTCGTTCATATTTGAACCAACGGAATATTAAAATAAAACTAAATTTTAAACTACAACTTATCATTTAAAAACATAATAAACAACAACGTAAAACGACTGATTTTGTTTAAAATACAGTTACATTTGTAGTTGATCATTGAACTAAACATCAACATCATTCATATCATTCATATGAACCACATTGGCTGAGAAATTAAACTAGATTCCTTCAAATTACTTACAACTAAGTGGTTGTATTGTTTGGTACACGTCAGGAAACTTTAATGCATATTTAGCAGATATTTTACATTCCTGTGGTTCTACTGAGTTGCCTGCCAAGCGATCGTATTCCACTCGTAAATCACGAAAGTTATAGTAGCAAAATGACTTAAACCCAACCAACATCAATTAAAACACCACTGCTTTCCTGTTCAGTACACAAAGTACAGGCATGTTAAAACAAGTTATCAGAAGAAGAAAATGTTCTGATGCCATACCACGCGACTTTTGCGGGTACTACATGTACACGCCGTTTTTTTGACCGATTCATGAATGTATGTTTTTTTCTTGATTACTTTGCTGTTGATCAACCGATTTTGGTAAGATAAGGCGCAGAGTACCCGTTATTATATCGGCTATCCTCGGTAAATCAAAATTTTGAAAACCCCCGAATGTTTTTCAAGAACATTCGAGTGCATTTTTCTTTTCATACCCGGGGCCGAGGGGACGGTACACACTCAATATTACAACAAGAGATTTCTAACAAGTCACTGTTTCATAGAAAAATGAATGCTAAATCTTATAGATTGACTATGTCCAAAGTATCTTGTGAATGCAGTGATAGTTTAGCATAGTTTCATAAAGTTATGTTCAAATGGTAACAAACACACTTAGTACAGAATACACTGTCATTTTAAAAGATACGGTTCACATACATTTAAGTCCAATTGAAATAAATCTGAAAATATGTATGAAAACTGCTTTTTCTAATAATATGAATGTCTTATTTTTCAAATTTACATATTTTATTTCATTCTACGTGAACCCTGGGACCTGTTTTGCATGGTATCATTACACTTACAGCTTGATGTCAACAGAATTATTTCAAAATAAAAGAACATTTCAGAAGAATGTTGCGCACAATTCTATTGTAAAATGTTTTGCAATTAATGTTTTGGTAGAAACATGTTAATATTACAATTCAATTATTGTTAAAGAAGTAATCATTAGGAATTTGAGAAAACGAACGTAGATACTTGAAATCTAACTTTTTTTAAGAAATATGATTTCAATATACACTTTAAATGTTAATTTAACGAACTTATTATGAAATCATTTTTGACTACCTTGTACATCAATTTTAATAAGTAAAGTACATTTTGCTAAGAACATTTTGCCATGATCATTGCATGTAATGTCTTCTGTGGTTACAGTGTTTTGATTGCATTATTTATTTTTCTTTGTTATATTATTCTGCATTTCCATGTGTCGTTTCAAACGACATTTGTCGTCATTTCTTGTACTCGTGTTACATTTGCTTCCATATTTGATTTTTTCGTGATTGGCAAACTAATGAATGGAAGTAGAATTTTTATTTTTTTTTACACTTTTTTGTTACTTAGAGATTAAGTATTGTTTACATTATAAAAGAGTAAATTGTACTACGTTGATATAATACACTTAGGAGTTAATTTGCTTATATCATATTTTTCAATATATTATTTGTAAATCCACAACTTTTTGTCCTTTATAAATATAACGTATATTGACCCTGGAAAATGAAAAAAAGTTCAAAATGAATACAATATGGAGTTGAAAACAAAACGAGGCTAAATAAACTAAAGATGTTTTAACTGAAAAGATTTATAGAATGATAAGGGGCTATATATTTAAAACATTGGATCCTACATCGTTTAGTATTGGATTATCACATGATGAAAACCCTGAGAGTTCCGCATCTTTTAAGTCCCCAAACCACAGCACATATTATAATATTCGTACAAGAATCATAGATTTTCGTGAAAACCAACAGCTGACTTATAAATGCTTTTTCAGTTTACTTTAAACTTCCGTCATAAGTTCAAAACTTAAAGTAAGTAGTAAATCTTATCTCTTTATTGGCTATTCACAGTCTGTTCCCAGTCTTACTGTTGGCAATAATTTGAACACTTTTTAACACTGTTGTACAGCGTTCACCAGAAAAAGCCCTTAACACATCGAAAACGAAAGTAAAAAGGAGCACGTCGAGTTCACCCGAGGTAAAGTTTCAAGTAACCTAATCAATTTTGTCAAAACTAAATAATTGCGTGAAGCTAAATATGTCTGGTTTTAGATAAGTATTTGTTTTTTTTTTCTTCTTCAAATTGAATACTTTGATAAATTGTAATATTATTTGTTGACTTTTGCGGACGATGTTGATATTTACCACGGAATCAAGCCCAAAACGCAAAACAGTCTTGCCTCGTGTACAAGTCTAGCAAGAAAAACAATTTGTAATGAATAAGTATTGTAATGTTAAGGGTTTAGTAGAATTTGTACGGTTTCGCAGTCACATATTTTTAAAGTATATAGATTTTTATAATTTGACAGTCATTCTGGTGTAAGGAATGACACAAGGTTATGAATGATAACTTAAATAATTACCTAAATTCATACTATAACAAGAGGATGTCTCATTCCAGGTACCCACCTGCTTCCTTACAAAAATAGTAGGACACTATATAGATTAAAAAAATCTAGTCAATTCATGTATTATTTATAATATTTTTTTTTTGTTCTTTTTATATTATTTTTGTGAGAGGAGACTAGCAAATAACTTGACACATTAAACCTGACCCATATGAGTCAACGCATTAACGCATGTTGAACAAACTAAAGCCAATATTAATATCCAATTACCCAATAGCCCAATACCATCGTATGAATAAAAACAGTCTTATGAGTAAATCACAAGTTTTCTGTGAAAAATGACTTACTTTTTAATTTAACTTGTTGCAATGTATATTATATCTTCTTTTTTTCTTTGGAAAATAAAGGCAAATCCTCCCCAAAAAATGCTCTAAGAGTTGGCCGTGCTTGAAATGTAATGAAATGCACAGCTTTTAGACTTTACTTATTATTGTTCAAGACAAATTATACAATTCTACTGTAAAGTGCTACCAGTATGTAATGAAATAAGGTCTATTGATTTTATATTTTTCCTATTAACCTAAAGGGGATCTGAGGTTATGAAGCCTGCATATCACAGATAAGACGTCAAAAGACAATTTAAAAAGCAGGCAACATATCCTAAGGGTGATTAGACAGTATTCAAGTAGGAATACTGGAACCACCCAAGTTGAAAAAGGCCAAAAAGAAGAAACTAAAAATACCACATAACATGTATACACAACAATTATGTCGTGCTGAACGATCTTCAAGGATCGAAAATATTACATCTTTGATTAAATGTACGGGGAGACTTTTTACGGCCGCCACACGGCACAAATAACACTGATGTGGCTATAAAATAGAGAAAAACAGAATTCCTAAAGAAAGCCCAACACGGCAAAATTGAAAATGTTGCAGGCTCGGTTTGATTGAGCCTGTTCATGGACGGTATTGGAAAGTGCAAATTACCGTCCACGCCCCCTAGCACCGGCTTAAGCAGAATTTAACATTTAACACGAACTGGTACAATTTTGAATTTTGAAACATCCGCAGATGTGTTCATATGACGGTTATCATGGAACCTTCAATATGACACGTAAGTAACATTGCATGAAAAGCGGCATATGGTCCCCAAGTAAAAAGATGCGTGTGCCCTAAACGAGAAAACAATGGGCGGAACTAAATAAAATGGAATTTTGAAAGGGGATCTGAGGTTATGAAGCCTGCATATCACAGATAAGACGTCAAAGGACAATTTAAAAGGCAGGCAACATATCCTAAGGGTGATTAGACAGTATTCAAGTAGGAATACTGGAACCACCCAAGTAGAAAAAGGCCAAATAGAAGAAACTAAAAATACCACATAACATGTATACACAACAATTATGTCGTGCTGAACGATCTTCAAGGATCGAAAATATAACATCTTTGATTAAATGTACGGGGAGACTTTTTACGGCCGCCACACGGCACAAATAACAATGATGTGACCATAAAATAGAGAAAAACAGAATCCCTAAAGAAAGCCCAACACGGCAAAATTGAAAATGTTGCAGGCTCGGTTTGATTGAGCCTGTACATGAACGGTATTGGAAAGTGCAAATTACCGTCCACGCCCGCTAGCACCGGCTTACAAATTACCGTCCACGTCCCCTAGCACCGGCTTAAGCAGAATTCAACATTTAACACGAACTGGTACAATTTGGAATTTTGAAACATCCGCAGATGTGTTCATATGACGGTTATCATGGAACCTTCAATATGACACGTAAGTGCCATTTCATGAAAAGCGGCATATGAAAACTTATATAGCAGGTCGGGAACGGTTAACTGCCATTAATATTTATTTTACGTATTGATTCTTAATTCAGATTTTTTATCCTTTGAAAAATATTTAAATGTTTCACTTTACGATCCCTGCTCCCGACATCGATTATTAATCCTTCATCAGCGTGCGTGCATGCTCCTTTTTATGTTTATTCTTTACAGAAAATAGCATTCGTTTACCTACTACACCATTACTTTCGCTAACAGTTTTCACCTACGCCCCGTACAAAATCGTGCTAGACTCTGTACACAAGGCAAGACTGTTTTTGTAAATTTTCGAGTTGATAGGTGACCATTCAAATACAAGTGGAGGGAAGTCTATATTTTGTTTTAATGACGGATTTTAATACAGAAAAATGTGTTTTGGGCTTGATTCCGTGGAAAATATGAACTTCGTTCGTAAAAATCAACAAATCCGCTACAATTTATCGCCAATTTAACAAAAAGCATTCAATTTGCACAGAAAAACAAATACTTCTCTAAAACTAGACATATTCAGCTTAACAAATGAAATATTGAGAAATATTGATGAAATAAAATGCGTATTTTCATTTTCCGTATTTTCACTGTAAAAATTGAAAAATGTGTTTTGGGCTTGATTCCGTGGAAAATATGAACTTCGTTCATAAAAATCAACAAACCGCTACAATTTATCGCCAATATAACAAAAAACATTGCATTTGCGGAAAAAAGCAAAAACGTCTCAAAATGTGCGCAATATTCTATTAAAATGTTCTTTTGTTTTTAAATGATCCTTTAACATTAAGCTTTTAGTGAAATGATACCTGACAAAACAGGCCCCATCGTTCACGTAGGATAAAAAGAAATATATACATGTATATATGAGAAAAAGACACTCACACTATTAGTAAAAGTATATTTTTATAGTTTTTTACATTTTTTTCAGATGTATTTCAAATAGACACATTTGTGTGTACCGTATCTTTTATAATAGCAGTGTGTTCCGTACCATTTCAACATAACTTTATGAAAATATGCTAAAACATCACTGCATACACTACATATTATGGACATAGTCAATCTATAAGATTTAGCATTCGGTTTTCTAAGAAACAGTGGAAAAACGGACATTTTGCTAGAACTCGCTTGTTGCGATAAATGAGTGTGTACCGTTCCCCTCAGATCCTTGCATTTAATACAAACACAAACATTAATGCCATTTATTTAATTTACTTCGTGGATTGATGCAACAAAAAGAAGTTTTTTTCGTGATTTTAAGAGATATTTACAATAAAATAATTCTATAATCAATATGCTAACTCATTGTTATGAATATTGCTAACATTCTTTGCTTTCGGCAAGACTAAGGCACACAGGGATTTGTTTCATTTATAACATGAAAATCCAATTTAAACTCATCACATTTAGCTTTCAGAGTTATCTGGTATCTATAGATAACCAGCATGTGACTTCATTAAATGTAGCGTAATGTTCAAACAACATTTTATCTTTCTGATATGCGTAACAACAAAAGTACAAAAAAAGTAAAAAATAACAAAACAAACAAACAAAAATGCCACCGAAGTGCTAAATAAACGTTGGACAATGTACAAAATATGTTATTTTAGCTATTTGGATTATAAAATAAATGACTTGTAAAATAGTAAGTTCAATAACGTAATTGAAAATTGAACAAATAATTCGTTAAACACAAATGAAAGTAGAAACCTGAACAATATTTTAACTTTAAAGTTGTAGAAAAGAATATTTGATCAGGGTCGCTGCAGTAATCATGATCATCCGGTCATGAAAATTATTCTGTTGGCATAAACCGTAACCAGTCTATATATGCATTTTACATCAATGACTTTCTTCGCGTAAGCTTTTGTTCCAATTGCTCCGCCTTTCGAATGACATTTTCAATGAATTTTGACCAAACCTTTGACCAAACTTTTTGATTGACGCTTTGATTTCAGTGTTACTTATAGCTAAATAAGATTAATAATTGCAACGGTCTAGGAACCAATGCTGCTGATGAAGTTCGTTCCTAATGACAAAACTCTAGTTTTATTAATATAATAAATATTTATTATTTAAGCTTTAATATGAAAGTTGTTTTGAAGCATATTCAAGCTTCCGGTAGCTCACCAGCACAAATATTGTGTTTGTTTCAGAATGCTCCGGGTTATATTGTTACAATGGCGGGACGCTTGAATTTCAAAAAGGTCTTTGCATGTGTCATTGTCCGTCAAATACAACTGGTCTACTCTGTTCACAAGGTAAGACAAGTTTATTCAAATTGAGTTTGCATAAGGCAATGGGCTATAAACCTTTCTTGTGATATTTATTTTATAAATATCTAGGCATAGAAATGTGTGCCCTCTATAGGATATGAATTTGCGGACGACGTTTTAATAAGAAATCAATTTATGGCTCAAAGAGAAGATATTAAGAAAAAAGTTCATTGCAAACAAAGTATTTTTAAATACAAATTTGACCTGCAATTGACAAGAAAATTAAATCATGAAACAATATTCATTTAAATATTTCTGCGGAACAAAGATTTGACAAAGAGTTAGATATTAAAACATAGCAAACAAGATTTGAAACGGATCGGAGGAATACGGTAAATACGAACTACTTTTAAATAACAAAGTTGACATAGAAATCAATTAATGGAACAACTTAAACAAAACATTCATTTTTAGAAAGAAAGAAATATACTTAATCATTTAGATTCTTAAGAGCAAGGATGGTTTTACTAAAATGTTAAAATTAATTTGAATGTCAAGAAAACTAAAGTAATGAGAAATCCGTTCGTAGAGCTACGTCATATATTATCAAAATGATAAAATGACTTGTTTATTTCACGGTCGATTTTAAAAATTAATTTATTTGCGTCATTATTAGCTATATTTTCAAACTAATACTTTTCTGTGCATTTTTTCTTTAGAAATGACCCCTAGCATGTGGCCTCCTGGACCTTATGCCCTACCAATGGTAAACAATGGTTGCCCGGAAGATAGAAATAGAGGCTGGCGGATGCATCGTATCAAAATAACAACAATATATCCAATGACAGAACAAGCATCGTTTTCTGGTTGTTCGGATAAAAATAACAATTATCAGTATGCTTTGTTTAAAAAAGACATGCATAGCGATATATCTGGGTATTTTGATACTTATGAGCTCCAGGTTTACTTGTGTTATATGGTATCAAAGTACCCGTTTAGTAGAGGCATGCGATGGCCGGCAGGAAATTACAGTATATATGGTGTAAATCGTGAGTGTCCACCAGGTAAGTTGTAATTTATTATACAGGTATTCATTTTTATCTTTCACTGTGTGTCAGCTCTAGTTTTATTCGACTCTCATTTGTATTGTTCAAGTCTGGCTATACAACGTGATTTGGGACGTCATGTTGAATGTAAAACAATTCAAAAGGGAAAATATTCAATAAAAATGACGATTGATTAAAGAAGACCAACAGAAAAGTAAAAAAAGCCATGAAATGAGTTCTTACATATATCAAGCGAAGCACTTAAAATTCGCAAATGGTTATAAGAAATACGCTCAAATTTTAGTGGGAAAACATTCTTTAACTCTTATCCAGATTTCCCGATTAGAGTTGAAAGCGTTGCATGTTTTGCATTTTCGCGTAAATTTGCACAATAAAAATGATTGTTCTTGATAAGCGGGATGATGGAATGATCTGACAAATTGCACACAAGATGTTGGTCCAGACCATCATCAATTGATACACAAATGTGCAAATCTAAAATTCGACCAATGCTCGTATTTTAGAGAGTTTTTTTTGTCCGTGATTATAATTCGCAGTGTACATCACCTTTAGTTAGTAGATTTCACTTCATTATGTAGGATTTTTCCTACATTGTTGTGTATAAACCTTGAGTTAAGAGTCACATCTTTCTAATCTTGAATACGTGCCCGATGAGCCCTAAAGAACGGTAAAATCGGTCAATACGTTACAATGCCTCTTGTATATAAATACAATTATAGACTACCATAGATGATTGGTTCCAGCCGCCTTCTTTAATCGCCAGCTTACGCTGTTTAGATAATTTCATGAGAGAAAGCGACCTTTCAGAAGGTTGATGTTTGCTCGTGTCTATAAAAAAAGCCAAATTGATCACCATTTTTCCTGAAAACACAATCAGTAAACAGTAATACCTATGTACATCTATGTTAAAATTTGAAAAGTAGTTTGATAACCATTTTAAATTTTTATATTCCTTAAGAATTCGATGCACAAAATGTGACAGTTTGTTTACCACAAATTCGAACTTTCGAACAACCAGAATCCTTACCTATATTTTCAATCTTGGGAGAAAATGATGGCAACCAAACACGTAAGTATAACAATATTATAACAAAGCTGTTCACTGCTCATTTGTTCAACCAGAGGTTTTAATTTTCTCGAACATTTTGTTTGCACAGGGCATAAGAAAACAATCATTAATGCCAACAACAACGACAAAACAGAAAGCCATCGCCCGCTGTTAAGACATTGTCTAATCTAAGTTGTAAGCAACAAATGTTCATTCCGCGGTATTTATTTTAGCAGGGGTTAACAAGAGATAGCGTTGAAAATGTTTTTACCTTCCCACTTCCGTCTTTCATAGATGAGTCATTTATATATGCAGACAGGGTCTTTCAATTTGAAAGACCCTGGTGCAGGGATATATCAAATACGCACTACTTATGTTTTTTTTGTGCAGACTTTTGTGCCAATTTTTGGCAGGTGTTTCGATATATAAAATGAATATTCCAAGATGTGTGTTTTAAATGTTTAAAACAGATTTGCAGTTTACGATATGTACACATAGATATGTATATAATGAAGAACATAGCATTTGGAATGTGGAACACCCATTTTCATTTTTGAAGGTTAGTGCTTAATCAATTTTTATTTATTTTATTATTTTTCTAATTTTGTTATTTATATTTTTTAAAAATAAGTTATGCTTGTCTATATATTTCAAATGTAACGTGTATAATATAATAAATATGGTGACATGCTATAGATGTTATCCGGAACTCGACAAACTTTTTTTGTCATATCTTTGCCCGAGGTGCACAGAAACTTTTACAATGTACTGCTATCAAGATGGAATTTTATGAAATGCCAGCTTTCACATTGTTAGGCAAAATACTATTTGTTCAATTGCATATATATAAAGATCATGTACAACTATATATCAAACGTTTAGAATATATTATACAAGCTGTAAGTGAAAAGAAAGAAAGAAAGAATTACAATGATACATCTTGGAAAAAGAAAAGGAGCATTTTTTTAAGTGTCTTGCTTCAATTTCCCCTCCTTATAAGTATATATATATATATTTATATATTTGTTGTTTTTATTGCTTTTTGTTTTTTGTTACTGATATAATGATTGTAAATGAGGTTGTGAGGCGTCTTTTTAGTTGAAGAATATGGAATGTCCGGACTTCAATGGCGGGTATAAGTCGTCACAAAGGTCATTATATACATCCGTTCCGTCAACTAACAGATGGTTATTAACAGAGCAGCCTTTGACCTTTTGTTATTTCTATCCAGAGAGTTACAAGGTCGGAGGTACTGTAATGTTTATTATATTTACACCCAAAAAACTCTTTGTATTTGAACTGATACATCTACATTCAGTTAGATATAGTGTTATATTGATTGACAAAGTCTGTGGTTAATACAGATCATTCAAAGTTTTAAACTCAAGAGAAATCTTATCATTTTATCATAAAACGTCGCGGGCAACTCTCAAACCCGCGAGATTTTCTGCCGAAATCGTACAAAATGTTGCGGGTAACAAATATATATTGATATTTAATAACAGTTTTGGTAACAGCAAGTTACATTTAGACTCCAGTGGCCGGTAGCGTCCATGGTTTGACACTTTTATCCCTCGTTTGTCTATAAAAATTCGAAGAAAAGAAATAAATCCGTGACATTTGTTTTGGCAAATGTTGTAGAAATTTTACTTTTTGTTTCTCAGAAACAGTCTCATGTAATATCGCGGCGATATCAATGCTCAAACTTTTTCAAGGTTTGCATCAAAACAAAACAAAACTTCGCGTTTATAATGGCTGCAATCGGCTACCTGAAGTAGGCTAATATTGACGTGTATAGTCTAATATGGAGACTAAACGTCGCAGAAAATTTAAGCCTGAGCATGTTGTTACAAGGGCAATGGTCCAGTCAACATTTGTGCTAAGTTTGATTAGTGTTGAAGCAGTTTTTATATTATTATAGCAATTTGAACTTGTAACGGGAGACTTTTCAATTAAAACAGCAATTTTTCACAAAATGCTCATGAAGTAAAGGGTTATTGAAAAAAAAAATCTACAACACAACAATTTTTCTTCAAATTTGTATGACAGGCCATGTTTAAACATGAAAAAAACGCAATTTAGATAAATTTCAAGTATTTTCATCATTTTCTGTTTATGAAAAAATCAAAAAATCTACAAAACAACAATTTTTCTTCAAATTTACATGATAGGCAATGTTTAAACATGAAAAAAAATGCAATTTAGGGTAATTTTAAGTATTTTCATCATTTTCTGTTAACCCATTACGTTATATACACGCCTTTAACGCATTTTTCACCCCAAACCCCTTTTTGTTGTCTCAAATGGTGAAAAAATGCCTTATTTAGGCCCCCAACTCTTGTTTTTGTCTGACAAATGTTGTTAAAAAAGTGACCCCTTTTTCGGTGCGGCCCCCAACCAAAAGATACATCAGGGGTTGCCAGAAGGGGGATGTGCCCCCTTGTGTTTGGGGGGGGGTTGAAGGGGGCGGATTCCCCCTCATCGTCAAGAAAACTTTGGACTTGTGAGAGGCTATAAATGACCCAAGATTGATCATAAGGTAAAGTTTAACCAACGCTGAAAAGCATTTGACTCTATCTCAATCCATTGAGAAGTTGCAGCACTTTGAAATCAATTTTGATGGAAAAAATCAACTCAAAATTGTGATTTTTGGCAATTTTGAATTGTCCCATCGTTGCCATTGTAACAGAAAATTTAAGCCTGAGCATATTGTTGCAAGGGCAATGGTCCAGTCAACATTTGTGCCAAGTTTGATTAGTGTTGAAGCAGTTTTATAGTATTATAGCAATTTGAACTTGTAACGGGAGACTTTTCAATGAAAACAGCCATTTTTCACAAAATGCTCATGAAGTAATGGGTTAAAGACAGAAAAACGCCATATTGACTGCAAGACTGAAATGAAGATGCATGTGAGGTAAAATTCTCATTATATTTCTATAACTTAATATTTTGCAGATACATCTATTATGTTAAAAGATATGGTTATTATATCTGTATTATTTAAAAAGCGTGGTAAAAAATAACCAATTTCAAATGGAGGCAAAGGTGGCTATTTAGCCAAGTTAAGCTATTTTAACCAATCCTTGTAACAGAAAAAAATGTCAAATTTGGAACAATATTTGAAATTGTGTAACTGTCAGTTTTGTTGGTTTTTTAATGTGTACAAAGATGATTTGATTATTTTTCATTCTTGTCGAATCTTCTTCATTCCTTTTCTGGACGAAAAATATGGTGTCTACATGGGCATGGATGTTTAGAATTGGCTGTTATAACACCAGTTTCTAGTTTTGTGATCATGGATTTAGCTGCCATTCTTAGAGGGGCCCATTAAACAAGACTAGAACTGATCAAAAATTAATTATCCATAGTTTTTGTAACAAGGATATTAACTAATACTGAAAGCTGATAATCTTGTTCAAACCTAAGGACGAAGTAAGGGACTCCATTATTAAAATAATCCAGAGGAGTGTCAAGTGTGTAGGTAAAAATGTCGGACCACGTTTAGGGTATTTTGTAGTATCTTCACTGCCACGGGCCTCTTCTTGACAACCTGTTTGAAGCCCTGTATTTCGAACGATCGAGACAAAATCTCCACTTGGTTATACTTCGATTTCGTCTCCACCGCATTGTTATACCTATTTGTCCGCGCATTTAAACACACGTCGAACTTGCCTGAAAGGCGGGCGCAAGTGCAGATGTATCGCGTGAAAATAAGTTAAAATGACATTAAAGTGAACATGCAACTACAGCAACAATAATAGCATGCTATTTTAATTAAACCGATATTGATTCTTTCGTTAGTTTATGCACGTTCTACATTTAGTATTATAGCTAGTTATGCTTGATAAGCCATCATTCGGTACTCTGCCAATGTGACGACAATATACTTCCTTTGTAAAATTATATTGTGCCTTTTGAGAAATGCGATGTGAATCGGCTGATGACCTCAATATTTAGCCAAGAGTAGGTCACACCATCAATCATTAATTTTGTGCAGAATTTTGCCACTTTGTCACCCTACGAAATTGTAGCAAATGTTAATCAATATTATATAAGACTAATCCTTGTATTTTAATAATTATACAATGTAATTATATATCATGGTAACCCCAATCAGAATCAAATCGCTAATAATTTAATCAAATAAAAATACAGAAGTTCACGTCGGCAATGGTTAACTTTCATTTATATGGCCACTGACATCTGAAACTAATAGAAATGAAAACACGGAAGTATTGAAAGCTTGATGCAAAGTGTACATGATAGGCACAAAATTTGATCAGGCCATTTTTATTTGTATGGGTCGTCAGACCAAACAAATAATGGTAGCGAAATATCAGACTCTAATGCTGTTCATTGCAAGTGCCGAAAGTAGTCCGCCTTTTTGAAGCGATTACTTCCCTTTATATTTAACACTTAGGCCGAAAATTTTAAGGGAGATCACTGCGTAAATATAGTCACATGACAGGTGGATTAATGTTCAAGCAAAATAATTCCCAAATTGTCGAACATTTCTAATATTGTTTTATTCTTTATAGATATTCATGCTTATAGTAAGCGCCATCATTATTTAAACAACAGTTAGCGTCGTTACAAACCCTAACTAAAATAATTTGGTTTTCTTCAGGCCGTTAACATGTATATACACCATTGTCGAGGGGTTTGCGTGCTTGCTTAGGAAGCGAAAGATCTGGAGTTAAAACCCAGTTAAGGCAACTCATTTTTTTTTCAAATTGTTTAAGTCAAATAAACATTGGATAGAATATCAGTGTTGCAATTGGTCTTATAGCCAATCTATTACAATTAAAACGATGGAAAGCATTGGTGGCACTATACAAATGAAAAACAAATTGTTTTATAATCTCACAACCTTCACCTTTCTGACATTCTGAGACCCAAACAAATTCAGCGCCTTCTGTGCTTTGATTTGAAGCTGCGACTACAACAGTCGTTCCTCATAAACAGTTCAGAAGGTTTTAGCATCATTTAGCTGACAAAGGATGTTTTATGGGTATGCAGGTTGAAGGGTTTAAGATCTTATGTTAGAATTATATTATGATTTATAATATAATCAATATTATAATTAATTAATTAACAATATAATTTATAATTAATGTTTTTGAATGCTTACATGAAATCCATTAACATGTTCATTGTAAGTCATTGCAACTGCTTCACAATCAACTGTAAAATTCAAGGTACAATGTTAAAGATTCGTTTAATAGCTGTCAAAAGTTTTCTGTTATTTGACGACAACACACAAACCGAACAAGTTTCTCAATTTGTAACAATGTAGCCGTTTAAGTGATCAATTAAGTTCTGGTATATCTGTATGTGTCCTTGATCAACACGATGACCAAAGTTTGCCTTTCAGGTACAAATTACAATATATCAGGTCTACCCTAAGGTATTTGAAAATTATTTTATGTTTAGCTTATCATGTAGAGTTGTGCTTGTAATCCATACAAAAACCATTAAATCAATCTTAGGCATTCAATGTGTACACAATTTGTTATATCCAAACTTTGAAATCAATAAGATCCTTGAAATCAAATCCATCTACACAAGAATCACTACCAGGATTCTAAACACTGATTTGCTACACTCTTTCCATACGTAGAACTTTTCAACCCCGATACGATTTCTGTGCGGTTATATCTGAAAAAAGGTTGAAGCAATTTTATTGTTGAATTTTCAATTCCTCTTTCGCAACGAAGGAGATTGATGGCAATTCCTATCTTGTACAGATCGCTCCACGGATGGCTTTTACGTGTTGTAGCCATCTACTTGCAACACAAAGTTAATCAGTTCTTTTCTTGTTAAATGCTTAGTCAGTGATTACAACATTTGATACTGGTGTAATACCTAACAGCCAAATCCAAATTCTAAACCTCCATGCCCATTTAGAGGCCATTTTCGTCGATCGGAAAAGGGATGAAGAAGATTCTGAAATAATCACCTTATTTTTATACACACTAAAAAACCGACATGTTTTCATTGTTATAAAACAAACAGATACACACTTTTAAATACTGTTAATAATTTGATTATTGGAGAATTACACAACTACATGTAACCCATATATCAGATTTGACGCTTGTGTTCCTCATCTTAGATTTATTTGGTAGCCATGTCCTTCTTAAATAGTTAGAACTGGCTAAAAACAGCCACTTATGGAGTTTGCCCCAGTCTGTTGAAGATAGCTTGGTCGACACTTGCCTCCTTTTGAAATTTGTTGTTTTCTTACCCGGCCCTTTTGTAAAAGATATAATCACTAAATATTTTAAGGTACTAGCTTTATGTATGCAATACTTTAAATTAAAAAAATAAAGCAAAAGAAATATAATAAAAGGTTTAACTCAATTACATCTTCTTGTCTATCTTGCACCTAATATTGTGTTTTCCCGCCTTTACGAATCTCTACGTTCTAAGAGCTAAGACATGAATCCTAACATCTAAGTTCGAATTGTTGCCTAACTGTTGCTAACTTATATAAATCAAAACGGTCTCAATGGACTTCAGTAGAAGTGGGTCATAAAATCTCGAGAGTTTCTATAAGCTGCGACATATAATACAATTTCGACATTTCATTAACAGACTGTTTTATTTCTAAGTCGGGTGGCCAGGCAAAATACTTGTGGCAAATTATAATCACTGTCAGTCTTTAACAGGGAAAGACAGTACTTATTACAGTAATTAATCAATTTTGCATGTAAACACTTTAAAAACTCGTTTTCTAGATCCTATTGCCAGCTAAATTTTATAGCCCAGTAATTCACCGCCGATATGTTCCCATTTAACTTAACTTTTTTTAAACATTCAATCAGGCCAACCCTTAGGTTATCAAAAATTCTAAATGACATGTGTCTTACAAAAAAATTCAAATACTATATAACAATATAGTTAAGAAAACACCAGAAAGGAGTATCCTTTGCGTCTTTTACAAGACTTTTTCTGTGAATTTTGTAAAGAAATGGTGTTTTTTTTTTTTCAGGACAATCACATTACTGGAAAAATAATGAGGATCTTTTGCGAGAAATATTTAAAGGTTTTATCGCTTTTTTGTTTCTTTTTACATTTTCAGATAATAAATAATTATTGTTTAAATAATTATTTCGTATGAATGTATAATATTTGAAAAATATAAGATTATAAAATTGTGTTTGTATTAAAGATTACTGAAACAATAATTTCTTTGTATAATAATTACTCCTTCTATCTTTTTACCACATTAATGTATGACAAACCCGTGCACGTACGCACTGAAATACTGAAATTGCATTTATTTATTACTTTACTTATTATTTTTATATCTTTTAAATGATGACTGATAATGTTTGTTATTACTATATTCCATGTATGACAAAAATAAATTTACAAACATATCTTTGATTTATTTTAACAGGCTACTATGTCTTGATGTATGTACATGTAACTTTGGAGGACATTACATGTGAAAACAGACCAAAAGGTGAATAGATTTTCAATAACGTAATCTATCATAACCTGACATAAAATAGTTTGCGATTTACATTGGCATTGCAAATTTTTCAAACGACCATTATCATAATTTTGAAGTTATAAAATAGGCATATGATAAATTTAGATGCTATGGTCACAGTGGATTTGTCTTGATACCATTCATATAATAATTATAATTGTTGATTTAAATTTTAAAATGTAATATTGTAATACGTGACTAAGACAGTGTAGCGTGTACAGAGCCTAGTGCTACAAAATAAAATCACAATATTCATAAATGTTAATGTAAAATGTTCTTGAGATACTTATCTGAATTGATTTAAATTATTCAAATATATTTTTTTCTTGTGGTTCCTTAACCTTTTTATTAGACTTAAACTAAATAAAAATTCCAGAAATAATTAAATGCAAATTTTCAATCTGAAACTAATTCTTTAATTCATTAATCCGAATTATATATTTTAATAAACAACTAAACAATATTCACAAATACTTTTAAACAAAAAACTTATATTCCTAAATCTTCCCACTAAATATTTCAATTAAACAATCCCTTATCTCAAATAAACGTTCAAAAATATATCTTTTAAGTACTATCTTCGAAATAAACCATTCTATATCAAAAATGTTTTCAAGCGGTTTTACTGAAGCAAAAGAGTATTTTTAGCTTTGTGTATAGTAAATGCAATATCACTTCTATCAAACTTGTACATGAAATGAAGCAGTCTAACTAACTCTAAAGGTATTTCCTTAAAGCAGCAAAGATATCTTTAGCACCAAATATGTAAGACTTCTATGTACTAGTAATAACAATTACCACTTCGATCTTAAACAAACCATAACTTACCTAAAATCTATTTCTTAAAATTATTTATGCCCAAGGATTCTTACAGAAATATAGAAATCGTACCAGAAATCTGAGATTTCTATGAACCACTAAGTATTTGCGACTTTGTTTCTACTCTCCCACGGACAGGACCAGACTGAATCTTTCGATGCTTATTTTTAACTTTATTTATACTGGGCGCCGGCTATGCCATATGTCCCAGATACGTCGCCTCTTTACGTCGATGATCGTAGAGGGGCACAGCAGCATATGATAGCTACACCCTTCGCCTTATTAGGCCATCCGTCTGGTGTGACCTATGCCCTCCGTCCGACACACTAGCACACCATCCTCGTCGACCCAAAGCCTTATCTGTAGGACCCCTCCCATCGGCTTTAGTTAGGACATCGGCAGCTGGTCCGCAGCACAAGTTCCGATCTTTTCGCCGTCCACAGTCATCAAATCTTCTGCCGATGCCCTGTGCCTTCTCTTTGATTGGCTAAAATAATTAACCGTTTCTTGAAATTGTTTTAAAATAGATATTTATGCGTCTGTTAATAGAGAGACTTCTCTTACAAACTATTGTGAGTAATAGATAAACAATGTTGAATATAAACACCATTGATTGATACCCTAAAATTATACAGATTTGATAGTAAGAATAACTTAAATACCTACTCTTTATATTATGTCAATTTTTGAAGAGATTATTATATTTTTGTAATACAAATGGCGACTAGAAAGGGGAGACAATCAAATTAACTGCATGTATAAAGTCCGTTTTAAGTATAATGTGGAACGCACAGTATCGTAATGAATCATTAGGGAGGTCGGTCATCTGTTATATTGATGACATGTGTTGTGATACTATAAATGGATGTAGAATGTACCCATATATTGACAATAATCATGACCAAGGAGTAAACTATAATAAGAACTTAAAGAGTTTTCTTATGTTTGACAAGTGGAATCACACTAACAATCTATATTTAAGAAGAATCCCGTTCCCGTCCAGGTCCACAATCCCGTGCCTTTTGGTTTTGATTGGTTTGTGCCACTTGATGGTAAAGTTATTTTACGTTACCGAAAAAGTTCATAGTAAATATTTCTTCCCTAATAGTTATTTTTCGTCCCTTCTTTTGATTCTCGTAACGAACTGATGATAACACGACGGCGTGCGAATCATTATTCAGTAAATCAAAAAGACTTAAGGGGAATACATCTGCAATAAGTAGTCAAATTAATTCAAGTAAAAAAACTTTATTGGTACCGGTTACGAAAATGCAAACTACTTATTTTTCAAAATTTAGAAAAAAATGAAGATCTTTGTGTAGACTAATAAATACTTCGATAATCAGGTATGTTTTATTTTATTTTCTCTTTTCTATTATCCCCTATTTAATTATCTTTAATTGCAAATATAAAGAAATAGAAGCGTGTATTTGAAGGTTTTCCATCAAGTTATTGTGGTGGAATAAATGAAGTTACAGTAGATGCATACAAGACCGTTCATATATCTGGAATACTAATCCAGTTTGACAGCGTTGCTGCACAGTGTGAGTACTTAGTTTATGAAACTTTTATCGAAATAGTTTTAGTGAACTTTGTTTTTGTTTGCATGTGTTTTGCTTTGTCAGAGGTGACTATAGATTTTTTTAATGTTATAATACGTAAGAAGATCATGGTAACTATGATCAATACCAACAAAATTAAAAATGAGTTACTTTAGTAAAGTATCATAATTATATTTCAATTGTGTTTAACATTTCTTTTTCTTCTATTTCTGTAACTATGACTTTTTTATATTGTGTTTTATTCATTTTTTAATCTCAGTCTCAATCTAGATTTTTGTTTAAAGTATTTTTGTTGACATAAGTTTCAAACATTCGTGTACATTTACCATATCAGTTCTTTCCAGGTACCGACTTGTTAGAATGGAGTATTTACTGCAAAAGAAGTATTAGGTTCCAATTTTCTATGAGCGATAAGTTTGAGCGCTCCCTTTTACCCTCTTCGTCCTTACATCATCATTTCTTCCGCAGCATAAATAAGAACTTTTTTTAAGATATCAACTTGAAGCTCATGAGAGGATTAATCTTATCGCGATCTACAACACACAAAAATTATTACCCTAGCTGTTTTAGAGTTTTAGTTATTGCCCTTTTTGTTTTCAAAGTTTTATTATTAAAATATGCATCCTACGTAACAGTCAGTTCAAAAGAATAGCCCAAACAAGTATTTGAATTATCAGCTGATAAATTGTGGCAATAATTTTCTTTTAGTAGAAACAAAACAATGCATCTTTCATATTATAAATGCCCTTTGTCATTTTTATGCTGAATTATTTGTTATTGAACAAGCTAGTTTTAAGCATAATTTGAAACATATTTGAGATTTAAACTTCATATATAAATACAGCTTACTTAGGGGGAAAATATTTAAGAAGATAAATAACTCTTTCCATCATATTTTTTCTTATTTCTAGGTGAAAATTTAAATATTTTTCGTCCGGAACATTGAACTATTAAATAAATAAGAAAGGGTTTTCGGGTATCAATTGTAAACTTCATTGTTGAATAGATCTTGTTAGTGGAAGAGTGCAGTGCATACAAATGATAACTGAACCATATTATTTTGAGTTCTTTTCCTTTGTGTTTTTTCCTTCTTTTTTTCTAAATTATGTGGATAATCTTTTTACAATTCAGTTGTTAATAATGAATCTAAAACATATGCTTTAGTTATTTTCATTTTTGATGTTTTATCCTTTTATGTTTCGAAAAGTATTTGAGACATCAACTTGAAATTTTAAAGTTGATTGGAAATAGCCGACATTAATGACGAGTAGCCTCTTTATATTTTAGCTAATTTTAATTTACTACTTTAAATGCTTAACTTTTTTTTTAGAACTTTAGTCATTATTGCTTATTTTTCAATTTAAACAGTAGAGTTTCACTACCTGAAAATGTCTTTAACAGTGATAACGGGGACAACTTTAATCTTTCATTCGATTATATTTTTGTAAGCTTCATATCAACTGATAGTATTATTGCTTACATCTCTAATTTCAGACCGGTTTAGAAGGTCAAAACAATTTCTTTATATATTTACGAGTAATCAACGCATGTCCACTTCTGGTAATGACGGTGTTATGTGTTTATACAATGAAATCAGTTGGGAGAACATGAAAACAGATCTGATCGTTGTCTTTCAGTGTAGCAGGTATCATAATTTCAAAAAAACTTTATTACAAGCTAGCTTACGGAACGTCGGTGGTTCTACTCAGGTGCCGATTCGTCGCAATATGACCTATACTCTTTTGGTGTGACGTGAAACAAAATAAAAAAACTTCAGTCAATTTTATCATTTCTGTATCTTAAACCTATTGAGTAAGTACTTTTAACAAACAAACTGTTCGTTCGCGAAATCTTAACCAGGACTTCCCAATATTGTGCTGTATCCTATACAAAACCGATTTCAGCCAACTGTGAATAGATTATTGGTGTATATAAAATAAATTTCAACAGTAGGCCATGCATATTTTTTTACAGGACGTTTTTAGCAAGATTTGTGACTATCTACACGACAGATAACCTGTTGTCAAATACCTTTGTTTCCATACTATCAGCTGCAGAAAATGCCACAGACACTTCAGGTACCATTTCATATTATAAAGTTTGTTTTAGCAATTTACATTACTAGTATATAAACCCAAGTTAACAATTTGGTATATTACAACAGAAATCAGAAAAACAATTGTCAGACATTGAGCTTTAGATGCCTGACTCTTAACAATTGGATCGTGTGTTGGAGCACAGTCGTGTCACAAGCATATTTTCTGGTATGTAACAAGTACTTGATTATGTCAGTTTCGGTCTTAAAATTTATAAAGATATTCACAAATCCAGTAAATACATGTACACCATTCGTATTCGTGTTTTGACAGTATGATTGCATCGAATGCAAGATAATGTAAACAACACGTCATTTTATATTTTTCCATAAATCAATGTGTATGTTAGCAGATTCTCTACAGAGAGTAACTTGACAAACGGTGTAATCAAAAAATATTCAAGCATTAGTCAATAACAACTACAATTACAATTTAAAAACCTTTATCTCTTTCTATATTCAGAACAAATGCTTTAAATTCGATGTTCCGTTAGAGTTAGCACATGTTTACTGAGAACGAAAATCGTGAAGAACGGCAATACGACAATACGATGCGAAGTGGGACAGTACGATGGTGACAGTTCATTTTACTGTCGTATTGTTACCATCGTATTTCCGTTCTGTTGGCATGGTACTTGTACCACCGCCTTACTTTTGAACATATGCACGTAGAATTACGTTGACAATGTCATAAGAAATTAATAAATAAAAAGGCACGTATTTTCGTCTGACGCCATGCCGAGTGAATTGCTTACGTATGTTTGTCATGAAGTACGAGGATAAAGCGCGACAGTACCATGGTTACAGTTCGATAGTACGTTGTCGACAATACGATAGTACGATTGTGAAGCGCGACAATACGATTTTGGTAATAAGACAGTATGATGGACGCCTCACCATCGTAGTGTCGTGCTTTGATGTTGTACTGTAGCTTTACATTGTCACCATCGTACTGTTGCACATCTCAGAAAAAACGAGCTTGCCCTTACGGAACCCCTTATTTTAAGGCGTAGCCCCGTCAAAATTATATTTTAGAAGTGAATGTTTAGTTGTAGGACTTGTCGTGACGTCATGCTACAGTGATATGGGGATGAAAGACTTGGGAATACAGGATTTTCAAATTGAATCTTCTAGTGAACAAATAGATCATGAAGCAAGCCAAGCAAGGCCTCAGAAAAGCGGATGGTGTGCCGAATTTCATGATGCTGAACCTTTTTTACAAGTAAATTTACATTCATATAATAAATGACAAAAGTGATCACCTAATACAGACTATATTTTTCAAATGTAACAAATACTCATTTTCTCATCAAAAACAAAGTCTTTCCAGCTGCCGATTTATTTCAGAGTTTACTGGCTTTATGAATTTCGTATTTCCCTCATCTTTTTATTATTAAATGCGTTACAATGTAAAGGTCTTCCACTGATGGCTAAAGGCCCTAAACATAAAGTTTGTATTTCTTGCTAGATCGGCTGGTAAACTTGAAACAATGAAATATCCAAAAGATAAATATATACTCGGAAATGAATTTTAAAATTGCATTTTGTGCTATTCATTGTCTGAATTGAATAGAAATAGGGATGCAACGCTTTTCAATTTGGGCCATTTTTCAAAATTAAGATAATTATTCTGGAAAATTTAAGAGAGTGAATGGTCTGAAAATTTGCGCACAAGTTATTACTATATTATTAAATATCGTAATGTCTTACACTATTCAAATAGAACATTAACCCAAAAAAAATCTTCTTTTCGAGTCATGGCGGAGTGAGTCTCTTTATTTTTTATAAATACAAATTTCTGACGGTGTGAAGTTGAAGTTTTATTTCAATTCAATTATAGTAACAGTATTTTCACGAATCAAACATTGAAAATGAAACGTAAGTTATGAGTTTTTTTGTATAAATCATACAATTGTATGTTTCCTGAAAACGTATTTCCAAGGCATTCTGCAGAGCTAATAAACAGTTCTAGATAGATAATTAGATATATATTACACATGCCAGCTATTTGATTTTGACCTTGTCCCGACTTTCCTTCTTCAAAATCTGGATACTGCCACAACCAGTGAAGTGAAACAATAGCTAGGTTTATAACACTTGGTATGATTGGTTGTTAAGGCTACGGAAATGGTGAGGTAAAAACTAATGAGCAATGTACTGACCCTGTATTAAGTCTATCACAAGGTTAGCTTAACGGATTGCTTTGTCATTTCTATTTCATTTGGTTTGTTTAAATGTCAAATTGACAGCTTACTCTCTTAGTTTATAACAGCTTGGATTATTAAAAAATTAACAATGAGGAATATGACATTCATAATGAGGGAGGCAATTGGCCCTAAAGCGGTCACCTGAGGGCTAAATATATCAAAATGTATCCACATAGAAAGAATAAAGTCCCTATATTATCGCACTTCCCCTATATGGCCTGTTGAATGTTTGATATATCAAGTCCCAGTGACCTTGACCTTTTGACTTGAAAATGTAAATAACAAGTAGAACTTATCAAGGTGACTCCAACTATGAAGTAAAATTGTTACAGGTTAATAAGTATTTTAATGAGTGACAATTCCTATACAAGTCTATATAAATCAAGTACCCCCTTGGATAAGCCAAAAGTATAGGGTTCCCTATAAAGTTCATCATGTAAACTTTCATATGCATGTTTTTTTGTATTAAATACATATGTGAAGCTGTATTACAAAAAGTTATTATTTCAGGTTGATTTTTTATCTGCTACGATAGTTGAGGGCATAATTTTGTACAGTTTGATAGGAAAAGAACAGAACATTTGCCATAACCTGAAGAACGATTCCCTTGATGGAATTCATGCAATATTTTTAGAGTACGCTGTCGCGGGTGAAAGGTTTATCCGTTTTAACGGAAAGGTATGTGTGACTAAAAAAATACGTCGTTCTGTACATTAAAGGTCAAAGTCATTCTTAAAAGCTCTAAATTATAGCAAATATATCAATCCAGTGCTTAACTATTGTAAACTTGAATTATCATTTCAAATACTTGCTTTTAGTCTTCAAATCAGTTAATGACTAATGAACTAAATTGTGTAAGATAGATAGGTTTACGACGATGTTATTTAATTAAGTTTTTGTTAAATAAAACATGAAAATTAATTAGTGAAATAATGCAACAATTCAATTATCTTGCTTTTTTGTTTAATATAAAGAAAAGCCTTTGCAATTGTTTGAAAAGAAAATTAATACATGTAACACTTTGTGTGTTATTGTTGATATAACGTACAATTCTTATACGCATGAAGTTTTCTTGTCCGTCTGTACGATTGCCTCACTGTCCCATCACCATACTGTCCATAGACTGTTTAAACAGTTGAAAGTTGGGGCTTTCCTTTCAAAATTCCACTTTTTCCGCCCATTGTTTTCTCGTTTAGGGCACACGCATTCTTTGATTTAGGGACCATACACCGCTTTTCATGGAAAGACACTCACGTGTCACATTGAAGGTTCCGAGAAAAGCGCCGTACGAACACATATGCGGATGTTTCAAAATTCCATGTTTTGCCATTTCATATTAAAAGTTGAATACTGCTTAAAACGGTGCTTGGGGGCGTGGACGGTAACTTGCACTTTCATTACCGTTCATTAACTGGATCAATCAAACCGAGCCTGCAACATTTTTAATATCGTTGTTTTGTGCGTTCTTTAGGGATTCTTTATTACTCACTACTTTTTCCTGTCGTTCTATGGAACATTTATAATTTCCTATCAGTAAAAAATAGTTTATAATGTTTATAAGTCGGTTATAAATGGTTGTCACTTAATCTGCGATTTACATGTATTTATATATGCATTTATTGCCGTTTAGTATGCGGACAAATTTTATGTCGATATGATTTGATTTTTCAAAAATGCTGTTTTGTATTGATTTTATGTGTCGTATTTTTATCATTTCTGACTTGATAAATGTAACGAAAGTATTGAATTGTCTCAATAGTTATGTAAATCATTTCAGCCACTATCTGTCGAATCCTCTTATACAACCAACAAGCCACACACTATGATATTTGAGACACCTTTTCTTGCACGATATTTACGTGTATATCCCCTGAACAAAGACAATCAGGGTCCAATCTGCATGAAAATAGAGGTATTAGGCTGTAAGAATGCAGGTAAATGTATTTATTATTGTTTGTTTTTATATGAATAAACCATTCTTTATAATCATATAAGTAATCAGAACGCTTTGCACACAGCGAAGACTTTATTTTTACTTCATATTTAATATAAATTAAACAATGATATTACCATGGATTAATTTCCCATACATGAAAATAAGATTGTTGGAAGAATGATATACATATATCGGTTATATTGGTAAAATGGTTGACTGATATTTTTCTTTTTTCACGATTATTTAATTAAAGTGTATTTGCATTTAAGAAACTAAAAGTAGGCAATTGGTTAACTTATACATGTTTATGTATTGATACGTTTGTTAAAGATGTCCAGCTGTTCTTATTTATTGGAACCTTTTGGTTTCTTTAAGTTTCTAATAATAATACCAGTGCCGCAATTATGAGTTTTAGCGTCATAAGGCTCACCAGGCAAATATAACTTCGAAAATATCATTTTAGTTATTTTTGTTTCGTTTTTTTTCTGTTTTTTTTTCCTTATTGATTATAATTATAACTGTTTTAACTTGTAGTGTATAAAACTTGATCTTCTATTGACCTATCATTGGGTGTTATCTTAAAATGTATATTTGTTAAAGAATTCCAGCTGCTCACATTTATTAGAACCTCGTAGTGTCTTTAAGATACTTATACTAATATCAGTGACACAATATGAATTTTAACTTTTGATAAGATTTATAAAAATATTTCTTAAAGTAAAGCTTTATACTATTAACATATCATACTGTTATAATTAATTATTCAATGTGATAAGAGCGTCTTATTTGCTTTTCAGATGCACTTGTACAGTCGCCGGTGCTTTTTGATTTGTTCGACGACATGCTGAAAGACGTCTATACATCGGAAGTAATTGTAAACGGCTCTATTGTTCTTGCATCCAGCGACATTCCATCTACCAATGTGGATAATCAAGTTTTCAGATGGAAAATTTCTACAACGACAAAGCTTTTTTTGCTTCTTCAGTTCACAGACATATCTTTACGATCCGCAGAAAAGGTAGGTAGGCAACAGAATATTTGGCTGATATAAGTGCTTAACCGAGGTCTATTGACTTCAAACCATGTTAATTAATTTTCATTGCATATTCCACGTCAAAGATTATTGTAAACGGAAATACCAAATCTAATATATATGTTTTATTTTAGACATGAATTAAAGTTTTTTGATTAATAGCTTAGGGCGTGCTCTTAATACAACCATTAAAATGGCGACGTAGAAACATTATCTTCTTGCGACTCATGATTATAGATGATATTTTCTGGCATTGGTGCAAACGAGGTTTAAAAAAGAAAGAAAGAGATTAAACATGTTAAGAATCTTATTGTTTAACATGTCTGTTGTACATGTATGAACTTTTATAAAAGTTGATAGTTTAAACTCGATTTACTAGATTAACTAAAAAAGTGGTATGAGGGTTTTAAATATAAACGGCATTATGTTTTTAAAAGTTCCAAAACAAAACGTGTATAGTATTGTACAATAAACACTTAAGATGGTTTATACATAAAAAAACCTACTTTGTGCTATTTTAATAAGCAAATATAACGTTCTACACATTAATTCGCATATATTTGTAAACCAGCATAATAAGAAACGGGTATTGGTATGACGTTTTCTGTCCGTCTGTTTTTCCCTATGGAATAAGGCACCTTTAAGCAAACTGATTTTTCTGTTGTTAATTTTTTTTAATGAAATCAGGTAAATCGCGCATAGTTCTTTTGAGCTTTGATATATTAGATTATTAGTGTGATAAAAGTGAAATTGCACATTGTTAAGAATGTTCACAAATTGTTTAGGGACCGGACTTTAAGAACTCTGAAATATGCGAAGATGTCCTGATCGTGACAGGAAATAATATTACTACTCGTAAAGTGTCTGATGACCTGACTCTCGGATTTTCGTTTATCTTTGATCATCATTATAATGGAAAATATCCAAGTGTTCCTATCCAATATCCAAATATTGCTCTAGAATTTCGCACATGCGCACATCAACGAAAAAGAGACGAGCATACTACAGGGTTTACTGTCATGATCTTTGAGAAAGGTATGGGATTAACCTTTTCATATGATGATCTTTTAAAAATGTCTTTGTATTATATTTCGTGTGGAGGTATAAAATCGTTAAGTTTGATGAAGAAAATCAAACAAACCAATAAATAAATGGGTAATAAAAACATGTAGAAGTAAAATGTTTCGACTATTTCATTTTGAAATCTTGTGTATATACGCATATTTTTTGTAAAGCATAAACATGTATATCTTCGCTAGGTTGTATTGATTATCTTTTTTATTAGACAAAATAAGATGAAGAATTGAACAAGGTCATTGATCGATGAATATCACATCATATCAATGACCAGTCAATTATTTCATTCTTATATCATGTATTTTTCATAACAAACACCTTTGTCAAAGCTACTTACATAGCTTACTCGACAGTTTCCGTTTTTTTTTAGATTCAAATCCACCTTGCTACCAGTACTTGCTGTGCACGGATATTCCTATGACAATATCATCTCCAAATTTTCTCGGACAGTTAATGAAGCCCGACACAATTTTCACTTGGCACATTTATAACTTGATTGAACCAAATGCCGTTATCAGAATGATAGATTTTGATGTCAGTTGCAGCTCCGGTAAAATATTTATGACCCTTTATATCTTAACGTGCTTCGCTTGTCTTCAGGTCATATTTCGCCAGTCAGAGAGAATCTTTCATTTATAATCACATCATCGCATTATTTTACTTTTCTGTACGATTCTTCCCTTCTTCTTGTTCAGTTCTCATCAGTCAAAATATCATCACAAATATTTAGATTTTTTACGTTAAGTTACAATTTTGCACGCATCTTCACAGATTTTGCATGACCCTTTATTTCTAACCCTTATCCAAACGCTTTCTGTACAAATATAACATGATATTTCCTTTTGTTATAGTCAAGCAACTGTATTATTTTTTGATATCTCTTTTATGTTTCATGCTTTCTGTCTTTCTCTGATGTTCTAACGCCATTAATAATATTATTTCGTGCTATTTACTATTATTTTTCATGTAATACAGCATGTACTTTTTATGTTATTTCGTCCATTCTTAAAATTTAAGAAACATGCACCAGGACAATTTTTTTGAATAACAATTTTGATAAGAAAAAAACAGCATACAATAAAGTCAATTATCTCTTATTAATCTTTAATCTATCATATAAAATGGTTTTTAAGCGTTTAGAGCAAGTATAGATGGTAGAGAAGTTTTTTCGGTGGCTGTTAAATGTTGAAGCATTTATATAATTTACTGTAAACACCGGTTATTTCTCTAACGTTCAAGCAATTTACTATAAATTTCAAGAATTTTAGCAATTTCATGTTACCTCCCTTTATTTTATAATGTAAATCTTTATTATTTTTATTTGTTTATTATCGCCCATCATTATCCATATGTGTGCATGTTTGCCTTCATATTTAAATTTTGTATTATCGCTCTTTCTAAATCTTATGTCTTTATGCAGTTTCATTATAATAGTTTAATGTTATCTCCCTGTATTTCCTCCATGCCATTTTCTTTCAATTCTCTCCACTTCAAAACTCGTCATTACTTCTTGATACCATCCCAATATTTTCATGACTGCAAGCATTTTGAAAATTTTTCCTGTTGTTCTACTCGTATTTACTTTCCTCCCTTCTTCAAGCATTCATTATTTCATGTAGTCTTGTGTTTTTTTGTCATGTTAAATCATCTTTTTTTCGTGTTATCTCCCTTTGATTTTTAATCAAACGTTTTCTTTATAACCGAATGGCCATTTAAGATTGGTTTGAAAATTGCTTAGCTTTATGTATTATGATTTTATTTTTAGCATAATGGCGAATCAAAATGAAATTACCAAACCTAACTGGTGTAATATTACTTTCATCTTAGCTGATTTTAAAACAAACAATATATCTTCCAATTTTGTGCTGTCTCGGTTCTGATAAGCCTTATCAAGATACAGTTATTTTCTAACAATAATGAAGATGATAGTGAACATGTTCAAGTAACTATCCTGAACGCTGACAGTTAAATTAACATACCATGCTGCTTTGTCAAGTTATATGTAGCGAAATTTCATTTATTTATAGATTCTGAATATAATGTATTTTGCTTGATGTCAAAGGTACAACATTTAACCTCCTGATGGATTACAACATTTCAAAGATATTCTGCAATAAAAACAAAACCACCTTAAGCTTCATCGAAAACATTGGAATATATTTTGCGATCCATTTCTCCACTGATGCTCTGTCATGTGGGCAGACTCTTTTTCAAGAAGGTTTCCAATTATCTTATGAAAAAGCTGTACAAGACTCCGGCGATGACCTTCAACGTTTCACATCATACACATCTGGTATGATAAACAAGTGTATTCTCTTTCTTCATCTCTGAATGTTATTAATCGCATAGTGATTTTTTTAAACAAAAACAGTTGAAATAAAGCATGATATGTAATATACATGAACATTAAAGCCTTGTTAAGAATATGGCGGATAAACTGATAAATAATTGACTAATTCCATCTAACATGCCTTTTTTCCAGAATATAAAGAAACTAAACCCATTTGGACGGTGGTAGTTCATTTTCCTGTAGTTATGAACGGTACGTAATGAAGATTATGTTTCAAAGTATTGAAAAATAGAACTAGTAATTAATTACACGTCAATTATTTATTCTAGAATTTCCATATAGAAAAATAATATACATACGATACAGTATTTGTAAGGCAGGTTTTCTATTTATCAAGGTACTGTGATTTAGACAATTTATAATTATTATTATTATTAATAGTATGCATATATATTAAAAAGTATGAATCTCGAGGACTAAGCATACAATTTAAACTTTATTGCTTGCTTACTTTGGTGGGGTCATATATGAAAAAAATTGGCCCAATTTAATTAGATTTCACTTTTCCAGAAAGTTCCGGAGAGCTGAGAAATCATTGTTGCCCACTATTATCATTCCCTATATGTTACTCTTAATACTTCGCTCGGCAATTTAATCCTTCTTTGTTCCATTTTGTATCATATGGGTTTCGAAAATAAATCTGTAGTATCTATATAAATATCGATATCTTGATTGCTAAAATCAATCAAAATTCTGTTGTGCTGCTTGTCAGCCTAAGGATAAAAACAGAATTGGAGAAGATGAATCACTTCTGAAACGATTGCCATGTATATTTGAGCCGCGTCACGATGAAACCAGCATAATGGGTTTGCGACCAGCAAGGATCCAGACCAGTCTGCGCATCCGTGCAGTTTGATCAGGATCCATGCTGTTCGCTTACCAACCCTATAACAATTAGAGTAACTGATAGCGAACAGCATGGATCCTTATCAGACTGCGCGAATGCGCAGGCTGGTCTTGATCCATGCTGGTTGCAAACCAATTATGTTGGTTTTGTCGTGACGCGGCTCATTTATTTATCCATCACAAATTCACTTTACTACAAAAATGACTTTGTGAAAGATATATCTTTGATCAATTGATAAGTTTTTTTTGCAGACATTCTCTCTATGCTTCATGGTGGGCTGGTACGGAAAGGTATTGTGCAGCTTATGCGAGTTTGTATCGACAGTATTTATATAGATAGGATTTAAAATATCATTGATATCAAAATACTTTATTGTACGCTGTTGGTATTTTCACTTGAAACTAAAAAAGAACAATAGTAAGATGCATTTGGATACAGAAATATAATAAATACATCGATAATTTTCTTATATAAATAAGAAATAAATTACATGTAAAGATCTTTGTTAATAATCTAATGATGTCTTTATAAACTTACCGAACCACGTATTTTTTGTAAAAAAGATGTCACCATTTAGCTTATTGAAACATTTGTTAACATGGAAGGGATGTCCGTCAGTTTTTGTTAACATGCTCATTTCTATTTTATTATGGTAGTTTACACGCAATCATGATTATAAGTATGACATTTCTTATAATTAATGGGAAATAATATGACATTATTTTAATTAACAACATCTTTACTTTTACATGAACTTCTGTTTCAACGATCTTTGGTTCATGTTATGACATGTGTCTGTGAAATTGATCTCATGAAATTTATCAAACTTGTGTTATTGCCGTAAACAGATTAACTCACAGTCATTATAAATCGTCTTTATTATTCCCTGCGGTCTGGAGACCGCAGGGTATTGGTACGCATTTAACTTTTGAGGCATGGAGGAGCACGTGACCTGTTTTCGGTACATGGAGGAGAACGTGATCTGTAAACCGTATATGATTGGTTAATTGACCTTTTCTAAAACCCACCTAAATACCGTTTGCCGGTACGTTACGAATTTACCTCTGGGGAATGTAGTCCGAATTACACCTAATTAAGAACAAAAAACTATTACGTGATATTTCTAATTTTCTTTTATTATTTTACCGTTTAAGATGGAAAACTTTGAATGATGTGTTTGAAAATTATCAATGATTCTTTAATATCTATCTCAAATTTTACAAACAATAAATTGTTTCCCGATCAGCACTCTTTGTACTGTCCTAAAATCATGTATGGTAATAAATGGAAATCTAGCACTCTTTGTACTGTCCTAAAATCATGTATTGTAATAAACGGAAATCTAGCACTTTGTACTGTCCTATAATCATGTATGGTAATAAACGGAAATCTAGCACTTTGTACTGTCCTATAATCATGTATGGTAATAAACGGAAATCTAGCACTTTGTACTGTCTTATAATCATGTATTGTAATAAACGGAAATCAAGCACTTTGTACTGTCCTATAATCATGTATGGTAATAAACAGAAATCTAGCACTTTGTACTGTCCTATAATCATGTATGGTAATAAATGGAAATCTAGCACTTTGTACTGTCATATAATCATGTATGGTAATAAACGGAAATCTAGCACTTTGTACTGTCCTATAATCATGTATGGTAATAAACGGAAATCTAGCACTTTGTACTGTCCTATAATCATGTATGGTAATAAACGGAAATCTAGCACTTTGTACTGTCCTATAATCATGTATGGTAATAAACAGAAATCTAGCACTTTGTACTGTCCGATAATCATGTGTAGGTTAGAGTGCATATTGGGTGTTCTTCTTAAATAAGAAAGCTAAAAAGGAGCGGAGCTTGCGAAGCGACTGTAGCTTTCTTATTTACAAAGAACATCCAGGATGCACTAACCGGCTTAGTGCTCTGCCCACTTGCGTTTTATAATATAAAACGTCCAGTTTATATAAAATCTGTTCTAATAAGATTTGAAACCTGAAAATTTGAAATATCCTCGTCGGTGTTTGGCTTAAAAAATTGGCGAGCACTAAGTATGGTAATAAACGGAAATCTTGCATATAAATCATATCATCATTTGTTCATGGTAGATTTATTTTCAGTTTTTGTTAACATGCTCATTTCTATTTTATTATGGTAGTTTACACGCAATCATGATTATAAGTATGACATTTCTTATAATTAATGGGAAATAATATGACATTATTTTAATTAACAACATCTTTACTTTTACATGAACTTCTGTTTCAACGATCTTTGGTTCATGTTATGACATGTGTCTGTGAAATTGATCTCATGAAATTTATCAAACTTGTGTTATTGCCGTAAACAGATTAACTCACAGTCATTATAAATCGTCTTTATTATTCCCTGCGGTCTGGAGACCGCAGGGTATTGGTACGCATTTAACTTTTGAGGCATGGAGGAGCACGTGACCTGTTTTCGGTACATGGAGGAGAACGTGATCTGTAAACCGTATATGATTGGTTAATTGACCTTTTCTAAAACCCACCTAAATACCGTTTGCCGGTACGTTACGAATTTACCTCTGGGGAATGTAGTCCGAATTACACCTAATTAAGAACAAAAAACTATTACGTGATATTTCTAATTTTCTTTTATTATTTTACCGTTTAAGATGGAAAACTTTGAATGATGTGTTTGAAAATTATCAATGATTCTTTAATATCTATCTCAAATTTTACAAACAATAAATTGTTTATACTGAAAATCTACAAGATTAACAAATCCGTAGTGACATCTGCCATAATAAATAGAGATATTTTCTGCGTAAACTTATGTGTTTACTTTTTTTGCTCGGAATTATTCATAAAATGGTAGGCCTCTTTAATAATTTTCTAAAAAGAAATAATTGTTTCATGTTCGACCTTCTCAGGTCTTCAATGGTCACCATTGTTCAAAGACCTTCTTCTATATTGATCGATTATTGTCAACTATATTCCTGATACAAACGGACACGGACCTGTCCATTTTCGTCCTTCTTTATTCTATAGTAAATCTGTCACATTTAAAGCTTCATTCTGGACTTCTATTAAACTCAGCAGAATTCTGTATTTCATAACTTTAAACATTAACACTAGACAAGTTAGTCGAAGCCCGAAATGTCCTATGTTAGCCATCTAGATTTCACAATATTTCCTAATTTGTTAAGTCACTGTCAAATTATCAAAGTTTCAAATGTCATGTATGCTGGCGTGTAGTACTTCTCGAATCCTTCCACCAAGAAATGAGATCCTGCAGAATACACAAAAAACAACTTTTAAAGTCATCAGAAATGACACTAAATGTACACTGTTACAATAAATACACTTAAAATGTAACCAGTCACATCAAAAATGACTTGAAATAGGGCACTTCAAAATTTCAAAGAACTATTTTCTAGCCTACAATGGGCTGGGTCTAATTCCGTACCGGGGTGAGACCAAACGTGTATTTATTCCCCCAAACAATGTTGAAAATAGTTAAAGGTTTTATCTTTATATCATTAAAAATGTTCCCGCAGGAAACCATTTTACTTGTAACATAATGTTGGGGTTATCAAAATGTGAAGCCGGAAATAAGTTTTTAAGCACATGCTATTCTTACTACAGAGGTCGCTTAATGTTGCCTTTTTCAAAAATTTCTTGAGCGGCATCAAGTTAACCGTACATCGAAAAATAAGAGTGTAACTGTCCGTTATTTTAAGAATGTGTATAATTATACACAAGTAATTTTCAACATTTGGTTTCCAATAATTATTGAAGGTACAATTGGGTACATGTACCCAAGACGTTTTTTCAATTCTATACGAATTTTATGTAAAAAGTTTGTTTGAAAACGGGTTGCACTCTAACTTACATAATATATAATTTACGAGTATTCATGCGTTAAACATTCTGTCAATTTACATGCAATTATATAGAACGCACTAAACGTACTCAGATTTTCATTACATTGCAGCAATATCTTATAAACATTTACGCACAAGTATTATAGAAAACTAGTTCAACATTAACTGTCCTTTAATTTTCTGTTTTCATGAAAATATACTGTTGATTTATCAATTCTAATCATATATCACTGCACAAAAGTGGTTTGTACTGTTAAAAATATATGACATTTGAGTGTGTTAGTATGCATTTTCCCGATCAGCACTCTTTGTACTGTCCTAAAATCATGTATTGTAATAAACGGAAATCTAGCACTTTGTACTGTCCTATAATCATGTATGGTAATAAACGGAAATCTAGCACTTTGTACTGTCCTATAATCATGTATGGCAATAAACGAAAATCTAGCACTTTGTACTGTCTTATAATCATGTATTGTAATAAACGGAAATCTAGCACTTTGTACTGTCCTATAATCATGTATGGTAATAAACGGAAATCTAGAAATCTGTTGTAGTCATAATCTTTGTACTGTCCCTATAATCATGTATGGTAATAAATGGAAATCTAGCACTTTGTACTGTCCTATAATCATGTATGGTAATAAACGGAAATCTAGCACTTTGTACTGTCCTATAATCATGTATGGTAATAAACGGAAATCTAGCACTTTGTACTGTCTTATAATCATGTATTGTAATAAACGGAAATCAAGCACTTTGTACTGTCCTATAATCATGTATGGTAATAAACAGAAATCTAGCACTTTGTACTGTCCGATAATCATGTGTAGGTTAGAGTGCATATTGGGTGTTCTTCATAAATAAGAAAGCTAAAAAGGAGCGGAGCTTGCGAAGCGACTGTAGCTTTCTTATTTACAAAGAACATCCAGGATGCACTAACCGGCTTAGTGCTCTCCCCACTTGCGTTTTATAATATAAAACGTCCAGTTTATATAAAATCTGTTCTAATAAGATTTGAAACCTGAAAATTTGAAAAATCCTCGTCGGTGTTTGGCTTAAAAAATTGGCGAGCACTAAGTATGGTAATAAACGGAAATCTTGCATATAAATCATATCATCATTTGTTCATGGTAGATTTATTTTCATATTACAATATGATCAATTTTGTATTCTTCATTTGCGCTTCATTACTGTTTTTGGGCGGTCCATAAACGCACTGAAATCTGTCGGGCAAAAAAACGACGTGCGAATTAGTCTTCCTGTTCGGGGAGTGGAGAATGTACAAGCTATCTAGATTTAGGGCTAATTCTTGCTCAAACATACTAGTATACTGAATAATGTACTTATTTCTAATTTATATATAATGTTAAAAGTGGAATTACAGTTTTCTGTTTCAAAATGAAATGCAGGTTACAAATTAAATAATGTATAATTATACAGCAATTAAAATTGTAAAAGGACGCAGCTTCTATTATAAATTTTGCGTTTTGACAAGTACATTGCACACCCCAAAGATAATTAAAACATCTTTATTCGTATAAGAAAAGTTCATAGAATTAGAATGTTAGATTCTGAACAACTTATATGCGTTAGGTCTGTTATACTTATATGCTTTTAGTCTACTTGGCAACGTATGGAGGCTATTCGTTGCCAAAAATCTAGACTTTGAAACTTGACAATGCATACTTTGGTTATACTAAACATCTGGTAAAAATCTAATTTCGATCCGAAAGTTACATACTGCACTGGTTTTAAGCGTTTTGCTTATCTCGATTTGATAAAATGGAAGCTGTTAACAGGCAACTTAAAATGCAAACTGTATTTAGAAATGTATAACTTCAACTTTGCGACCTGTAGAAATGTAAACGATAGAACGTACACAATACGTTCTATTTTGTACATCTTGACATTGAGAATGTAACTGCATCAGTTAACACTCTCGGTTTGACACCTTCACTTTGTTCCGTTTACATTCTAACGCGATTAACATGTGTAAACGATTTTGCAACTTCCATATATGGCATTGTCACAGATATAGACGAGCCAATTGGATGAGACATAATATTACAGTGTAACAACGTTTATTCTGAAAATGAGCATAAGAATATGCAAAAACTAAAGTTGATGAATGAACATAAGTGAATGTTTCCCATATATAAAGACACAAACCACTCCTGCTGCTTTTCTAGCTTTTCACTCGACAGGGTTTATCTGTTGAAATATTCGAACGCGTGTGACTTTCATTCAGCAATCAGTATTAGAATTCGTTTAAGAGAACTGACCAGTAAGCCTGTGTCTTCTTTCTTTAAAGGACTTAATTAGGTTGTTGAATAACCCAAATTTTTGACCAAGTGTATAACCACAGAACTTTTCAAAGTTTACTGTCGATAATTTCATTGTATAACCAAAAACTTGTCAATTTGTTTCATTTCAATGATGAAAGGACAAAAGCCCTTCCATGAAGATGACATGGCGGACAAAAGCCCTCCCGCAGCAAATACATGTATGTACGTTGAAAAGTTTACATTTTCTTTTCAATACACTCAAAATATTAAAATTGTAATCATGAATATTTTGTTTTCCATGGCATAAGCGTGTTTGTTTGAGCTTGAACACATTCCTGAGAGGCATCTGAATAATTAGCGCTAAAATCTGTTAGTGCATATTTATTTACGTAGATATGAAGGATTACTCCTATGTGAAGTTAAAATTAATAGAGAAATAAATGATGAAAAGAAAGTTAAAATTATCTCACTTAAAAGTAAGACATTTATAATGTGCCTTGAAATGAGTCAATTACTTTTAAAAATAATTTTTCGTTTTAAACGACATTTGGTAAAAAAGTTACCTTGTTAAACATTTCAGGAAGGTTTATTCAGAATAAAAGGTGGTTCTACCTCATACACATACTTAGGCCAATAGCAAACAACAATAAATATTAATAAATAAATGATTACAATTTAAATATGTTGAGTGCATTGAAAAAAGACACAGGTATTCATCATACAATTTATTTTTGTTACGGGAGGGCTTTTGTCCGCCTTGTTAATTTCACAGGAGGGCTTGTCCGCCCAGTCATTTTCATGGGCGGCTTTTGTCCGCCCTGTTATTCTCACGGGAGAGCTTTTGTCTACCCTGTCATTTTCACGGGAGGGCTTTTGTCCGCCTTGTCATTTTTTGACAGGAGCGTTTTTGTCCGGGGGGGGGGGCTTTTGTCCGTTTCCCCAGTGACAGCTCTAAAATCTGTGTATACATGCTGTCAATAGCTGTTACTGAGACTTGCTGTCTTTCTGATCAAAAACAGGCTTCTTTTTTGTAAGTGATGGCTTTCTTAAAGATAAAATAAACAAGGTATGCATAAATTTATTATCAACATATACATACCTTTGGACTCATTTGAATATTATTATTAAAAAATGGTAAAATGTGATAATATATGGCAAAAATAAAAAGTAATGTACGAAAGGGTATACACAACTTTGGATTTTATTTAACTATTGCTAAAAGGATTTTCTTGTCAAGTCATACGCTAGAATTAAGATTACTAATGTTATAGTAAATGCTCCTACTAGGAAAGACTAAAGCCAGAATTTGGCCTCTATTAGTATTTGGTCGTATCAAAATCTCTATTAGATGTTGACTTGAAAATTTGAAAGTGGTAAGGTAGCAGCTTAAATATCAATGTTACTCATTCCGATGCAAATTGGAATTCCCACAGTAATTTTATTGTGTTTAAAGAAAAGCATGTTAAATATAGTCTGATCAATAATTTTTACTTTCTTGAAAAGTTTGTTACCTTAAACCACCCCATTAAAAGTTAGATTGAGACAGTTATTAACATGGTAGTTATTAACATGGTGAGTTATTTTTGTTATTATACCATTTAAAAAGTCCACTGACGTTGATTGAATAAAGGTATAAAATGGCAATCATGTAAGTGAATCGTGTTTGGTGAATATCTTAACACCTATAAGATGTGGTAAACGGAAATTAAGCCGATGCGTGTTCTTGTTTCCTTGCTTTCTTGTGTTCTCTGACCAGTCACTGACGGTATAACTGGAAATCAGCTGATACATACGTTTAGTTACGATGATGTAATGGGCGGGGAAATGGGCGCAGCTTGTTTTATCTCCTATTGCAAAACATGTACAGCTGGATAATGTTGATCCGAATCGTGATGGTTTTGACAAGGCTAAGAAAGTAACTTCTGTTTTGTCGACGTATACACGAAATATGAGTACACTTTGTATTGCTACTCAGAAAACCAGTTCATGTTTTGTCGTTAAACAAAATGTATTTTGTTGAAATACATGTTTACAATGTTAAATTGGCAAACTCAATACAAGAATGCAACATTGGAGTTTGCCTACAAAGAAATACAATTGTATTTTGTTCGTAAACAAACTGTTCAACTCAGATCAACAAGGCTGGATATTAGGCAACGAATAGCCTCCATATAAGAGAAGGAAAGATTGTATTCATCTTTAAAATTTATGTGCTTTTAATAATGTATGCATGTTTAATACGAGTCAAAATTTATTTGCTTACACATTTGTTACATGTTTGTATTCAAAGTATGCTCCAGTCATTTCGACAAGTGTTACACGCTGTACATAGGATTAACATACATAAGTGTTGCTGACGGTATTCGGCTTTGTGAACAAAGGAACAGCGCACTCGTTAATCTAAATACTAAACTTGAAATGGATTATGTGAGAAGCATTGTCAGGGATCGGATGACGGAGATAGAAGTCTTTGACTCTGTACACGTTAATATCCTCATTGGTATGTTAATGACTTTTGAAAATTTCAAAATTTTCAAGTTTAACTGATTGTAGAAACCGCCATTGAAATTTCAAATTAAAAATAACATTTTTTTCTTTCTTTTTCTTTTTGTTTTACCGTTTTAGATGCATTTTTAAATTAAATAAAAACAAATTTAGCTACATTATGTTATAAACGGATTTCATATCGGCTTCCGTTCTTACTTTTTGTGTCCAAACGAGCAAAATGAGCTTTATAAGCGTTAACGCCAAAGCCTCAATTTTGCAAAATGACAGCACATTTCATATTAACATAAAAAACTAAGCTTTTTGGTAATCCGAAAATCAACATTAAATCAACAAACATGGTTTTAAGTATTAGTACGGTATACTTCCGCATCTTAACCGGACTTCATAAACGGACTTCGTAATACGGAATAAATTGGGGGATTTTCTCAAAACATAAATGATAAAAAGATCAATATGCTAAATTTAATACAGCGTTTTTATACATGTATATGCTTGCTATAGTATTTCCACTATTACACTATTATTGTATAATTCAATCCCTCGAGAATTTTGTGCAATTTTACATTGAAGTGTTACTTCATTTTTTTAATACTTAAATAACATTAATATTTATACAAATATACATACGACGATGATGTTGGGGGCGTGCATTGCTAGAGCTTCACGGCCCGCAGATGTCTACATCAGAAAAGAATACAGGTTGACAACAATAACGATGAAAGAGCAGTTCCAGAACAAGTTTAGTACCCAGTGCCGGCTGTTTCAAATGTTGCAACAGGTCATAGTTACCAACCGGTTCATCGCAGGAGGAATAAGCGCTTCATTGTAAATAAAAAAAGATAGAATCAATAACAACATTTTATTTGCATAAATGCTATAACAACATTATAGCCATTGAGTATATATACTGTTAACAGTGATACAAGGTCAAATATAAAAAAGTACAAAAAGGTTGGCACGGGAAGTATAAAAATGAACTTCATTTCTCTGTCTATTGCACGATGCAAAATAAACATATTTGCCTTAACCAACTAATTCTTAAGGAGACGTTGTTGATAATAAATCTTCAAATTTTCTTAATGAAGGCCATCTACAGTAATAATGCTTCAAATATTTATTAATAATTTCTATGAGTTTGGGACAAACCAAAAGAAAATGATATTCATTTTCGACCATTCGCATATTACAATTTGTACAAATTCTATCTTGTCTAGGTGTATTTATGTATGGACCAGTTTTTTTTAAAAACATGTGATGAGGTTCTTAGTCTGCATAAGGTTATTCTTAATTTAGCGTCTGAAATTTCATTTAAATATTTTTCAGTCACGAAATCATGTTCAAATAGAGAGTATGTGTGTTATTAATGCGTGCATAAAACGATTGTGTAAAATTATCGTGTATACGCTGTTTAATTTATGTCCAATTTATTATGTCAGTATTTTGGTTAAGCCACAAATCAGTCATGCCAAACTGGTTTAACATTTCTCTAATGTTGAATTCCCAATTATTTCCATTATAGGATAAATTATTTTCAGTATCATTTCGGAGCATATTGTATATTAACTATATTATATGGTTATCGGGTCATTTTAGAATTTTTACCCAAAATTTAAGAATAATTGACTTTCGAATAACTTTCATCGGTAATCTACCCAATTCTCCGTATATACAATCTAAGTTAGTAGATTGCTTTACTCCGAATAATTTTCTACAAAATTTAGTATGAATTTTCTCAATATTTTGACCCTCATGAAAGCCCCATACTTCTGCAGAATAGTTCAACACTGGCGCTACCAAGCTATCGAATAATTTGCATTTATCTTTAATGGGTAAATCTCTTTGATTAATTACAATGAATAAATTATGCATAGAGTAAGCTGCAGGTTGTGCTAATCGTTTTTGCGTTCTGTTCCAGTTGTTATTTTTAAACAGATGTGTTTGCAGTGTTGCGGGATCTTGTGCGAACAGTGCTGCGTCGTCCGCGAACATGAGTAAAAAAAGTTTGACATTTTCTATTGTAAATGTACCATTTATGTTTGTATTATATTTTGATTTTGCCTCGACATAGTTCCGGCGTAATTGCGCATCATTTTTTCGCCGGAAAAAATTGTTTCTGGCTTTAGAAAATTCTTTTTTTGAATGACGACATTCATCGTCAAACCATTTTGCTTGTTTGTGCTTATTGTTCTTTGTCTTATAATCATTATCATTATCATAATATGTTTTTTGTTTCCTCAATACGTTTATGGCACATTCTTTTATTATTTCAGTGAAAAAATACACTGCGTCATTCAATTCGTTTTTACATTATGTAGTAAAATATCTACTATGCAAGCGAAGTAAATTTTGAATGATTCACGCTTATGTGTGAAGTTAATGCTTAAAAAGGGCCCATCCGCTCGTAAGGGCACAAAAAGCAGATTTCGTTGTCGAGTACGGACCCCGGACATGTCACCAGTCATGCCCTTTAAGAGTTAATTTTAAAGCACAAAAATGGTGATAATTTACCTCCATGCAATTTCCACGGAGTATTAGCCAAAGATATGAATTTTGAGCGAAAAGTAAGTAACTGTACGGCGGTCAATGAGAACTTAATGTACAGTAACCTGTGACAATATGAAAGAGTAGCCCTGAAAAGGGCTGTTGGTGCCAGCAATTATGAAAAGTAAATTCGCCTATAGATTTATCATTGTGTAATCTGCCATTAACAATTTGTAAATTTGAAGCTTTACACAATTCTATCAATCTAGTACCATGATTATCTAAGATATTGTCTTTAATTGTTCTATTAAGAAAAAGAGGCAAAATTGTTCAAAATTTTCATTGTCAATATAATTATCATATAATATAAAGTCTCTCTCGTCTTCTGTACGACTATTAAAGTCACCATTTAATGCAATTATTCCCAATGAACTATATTTCTCTATACCTTGTTCTACCAGATCAAAACAATCTATATCAAACTGCTTTAATATATTAGAATTCCTAGGTGGTAGGTAAACATTACATATGTAAAGATCATCATCAATTGACAGTAAACTTTTACATATTTTCAGCCAAATAATTCCTTTACTATGATTTTCCACAATTTTAATTTTATCTTTAACAAAGTTTTTATAATAATGAATATTCCTCCACTATTACGAACCTTGGTGGTGTTTGTACATTTAGACCCATATAAATGTTCACATTGAAACGATTTCATTTCTAAATTTAATGAATGTTTTTCGGATAACCATGTCTCTGATAAAATTATAATATGGTAATTTGATATAATGTCTATAAGGTCTGGATCCTTTTCTTTTTGCAAAGTCCATTAATATTCCATGAAATTATGCGAATATCATCCCGACGACTGTCCTAATGTGATGAATATGAGCTTTCTGCTCTAGTATTGCGCCCTCCGGTCCTGTGTCCAAATCTTGGTGTTGTATCATTGTATTCCTCTCCATTAATATATAACTTCTTCCCGATGAAATATGTTCTTTTCCCTTTTGCTTCTTCAGTTTTCATGATGGGGTACAATGCTTTTCTAGCATCTCTTATTTCTTTTGGTTGTTGTATACCGACACCATACCCAGCTCTTTTGATTGCTTCTCTATTTTCAAAGGCAATTTTTCTTATATTTTCTCTTTGTTTAAAGTAACGCAACTTTACTAAAATCGGTCTTGGCTTTCTCGCAGTATCTCTACCCACTCTATATAGATTTTTATTCTTATTTTATGCTTTTCAGTGGATTACTGATTTATCCGTGAAAATTATATTTGATAATTTCACAGTGAAAATTATCAAAATATAATTTCACTTTTTTCAATGACGAAACTACTTTTTTAAGATTTTCCCCATGTGGTACCTCAATTTTATTTTTACTGACAATTCTGACAATATCAGGCTGTTAAAAAAATAGCAAAGCTGAAATAGATAAATAACTTAAATGTCAAAAGTAATAAAGAGAAAACTTACTTCTATTCCTTCAAATTCCAATCACAAAATTTGTTTCGTTTTTTTGTTTCGTTTTTACAGTCTGAAAAATACATTTCTTCCTCATGCTAAACTGCTTTTGATGACATTAAATTTTGGGCATATTAAAGTATCCTACGAGCAATAACTGCCGTATGCTTTATGAAAAATTGAAAAGCATTGACAGCCATCACTCGTAAAATAAGTAAAACAACCCAGCGTTCCTTACAATGCCTTAGAAAGCTTTCAAGTTTTCCATTTTCCTAGCTTCTTTTCTGAATATTTTCACTTCTGTCAACACTTATTTTTTGTCTGTAACAATCCACAAATAAGTTTTCTTTCTTTTAAAAAGGTGTATGACTAACAAATTCAAATTGTATCCTTCTGAATCTTACACAATTATTTTCCTCCCATGAAATACACAACTTTAAAAAATGGCTGCCGCTTACATTTTACAAAGCCAGGTCTAATATAAATTCGCAGTAAGTAACATAATTATGGATGGATGGTTGGATATTTTCTCCTACTAGAATTGTTTGTTTTTATTATTAAAACAAGCGATCATTCATATTTTTTTAATAAAATGAATAAATATCACCGTCATTTAACCTTGATTGGCGGACTTATTTTTCAGCTCAAGACTTCTTGTTTTTAATGAGAAATTCCCTCTAAATGGGGCTCTCAATGGGGGAAACACATTTTAATATTAACGTTAAAATTATAGAAATTTCGTTTTAACTTGTTTTAAAGCATAAAATAAAAAGAAAATTTGTCTGTTTGTTGTGTAAGATGTAATTGTATTTCATCTCGTGAACTTTAAAAACAGTATTCTCACGAGTGAATACTGTTTTTAAAGCTCACTCGATGAAATAAAATTTCATCTTACATACAAACAAACAAATATCCTCTATCTATTTTTCCCACTTCATCCTCACGTAATAAGAATTTGCCAAGGAACTTTCTACAGGAGAGCCGCCCCCTAAAAACAATAAAAAAAACCTACTATGTGAACATGGCGTCAGCAGTGAGAGAAGATTTGACATTCACCCATAAGTCCTGCTTTCACAACAATCAAAACTTAATGGGATGTCGGTCTTTGGTTGGAAAAAAAATTAGCGCTTCAATAAAGTTTATGAATTTAGAAACTTGTATTTTTTATGTTTAATTCTCTTTTTATAAATTATTGTTATATTCTTTCCATCTTTAATATTTTGATAGAAACACAGTTACAAGCATATACCTGTTCAAAACCTCAGTGTTAGCGTAATGAACATTTTATCTTATTTATTTCGCGCATTAATGTTTTGAGAAGTTCCCACAAATTATTTTGTTTGACATAGAACATACAGGGGCGAAATATGGTCTTTATTTACATGCAAACATTTGTATGAGGACTCTAGTGTAACTGTAGTGTTTTCCTTATAAATTTATATTTTCTGAGCAAAATTTGATCAGATTTACAACAAAACTGTTAAAAAAAGTTTATTATAAAAATTGTGTATCACACACCCGTGCCGATTTTGTGACTCCGTAAATATGGTACATGTATTGCACGGCCGTGCATATATTTTGACGAGACGGCATTAGCGTTATACAAACATAGTGTAAAATCGCGCTATATATTAGCGTTATACTATAGGCGCGTCAATGTAAAATGAGTCTTATTTCACTTTAAACGGTCGTTATTTTTTGGTCGGTGATAAATAGAATATTATATTCGTGTAAGTACATTTCTGAATTTATTGTACGAGTTGAATAAAATAATGTTATAATATAATTTTATTCAACTCGTGCAATGAATTCAGTATTGAACTTACACTCATTCAATACCATCTATTTATCACATAAACCGCGGTGCGGGAGTGTAATAAAGCCATTTAATAAAAACGATATTACACTTGTGTTATAACACTTTGATGTGACGTCATTTGCGTTATGTATAAACATAGCGTTAAAGCGCGCTAATGTTAGCGTTACACTATAGGCGCGTCAATGAAAATTGACTCTTTTTAACAGTTTACCGATCTTCTTTATAATATGTGATAAAAAGAATATTATATTCGTGAAGGTTTAATACTTAATTCATTGAACTCGTTGAATAAAACAGTATTATGCTCGCCAGAGGCTCGCATAATATGATTTTATTCAACTCGTTCATTAAATTTAGTATTAAACCTGCAGTCATTCAATTTCCTCTATATCTTACTTGAACATATTGATTGCAAACATTTTATCAAAGAAAATATTTTGTTGTTTCTACGTAAAATAAATCAAAGCACAAGAGGCGCTGAATTTGTTTGGGTCTCAGAATGTCAGCACGGTGAAGGTTGTATGATTTTAAACCAATTTGTTTGTATAGTGTCACCTATGCTGTTTCGTGTGTTGTAACTATAGTAAATTATCTATAAGACTAATTGCAACACTGATATTCAATTCAATGTTTATTTCGCTTAAACAATTAAAAAACAAGCAATTATATTAGTATTGCAAGCAATCCATAAGTCCCCTACCGGTTAGAACCCCATCAACATTCTGAAGGGCCAATGGCCATTCACTAATGTTTCAATTTTTCTATATTTTAAGTAAATTTGTTGGAAAAGTTCTTTATAAGTGATCACAGGAAACAGTTTTTATGAACAGACAGACAGACGGACTGAAGGACACTCTAAAGTTAATATTTGAAACATCCCTGTTACCAAAATATAACATTTTTAAAAGCAAAATGCTTAAAGAGGAGATAACTCTTGAATTAAAGATGCAATTTCATAAAAAAATTTCAGCTCTTTTTGACTTATCACAAACAATGTTATATTTGCCATGTTTTAAGCCTATTTGTTGCCAAGGCAACCAATATTTTTTCAAAATAGGGAGAACAGATAAGACATGCATAATCTAAAGACTGCCATCTACCCATATATCAAGTTTCATAAAAATATTTCCAGTACTTTTTGAGTTATCACTGGATTCAGTGTAAGTGTAAAATTTGCCATATTTTCAGTCTATGTGTTGCCATAGCAACCAGAATTTTCAGCATAGGAAGAAAAGAAAAAAATGTGCATAATCTCCAGACTGCCATCTACCCATATTACAAGTTTCATAAAAATATTTCTATTACTTTTTGCGAACACAGGATCCAGTTTATTTGTAAAATTTGGCATATTTTCAGTCTATTTGTTGCCATAGCAACCAGAATTTTCAACATAGGAAGAAAAGAAAAAGACGTGCATAATCTCCAGACTGCCATCTACCCATATTTCATGTTTCATAAAAATATTTCCAGTACTTTTTGTGTTTTCACTGGATCCAGTTTATGTGTAAAATTTGCCATATTTTAAGCCTATGTGTTGCCATAGCAACCAGAATTTTCAACATAGGAAGAAAAGAAAAAGACGTGCATAATCTCCATACTGCCATCTATCCATATATCAAGTTTCTTAAAAATATTTTCAGTACTTTTCAAGTTATTGTGGGATCCAGTTTTGTGGACGGACGGACTGAGGGACTGACAGACAGACAGACAGACAGACAGACGGAGGGTAAACCTAAAGTCCCCTCCGGTAAACCGGTAGGGGACTAAAAAGGTTGCCTGAACTGGGATTTGAACTCCATACCTCTCGCTTCCAAAACGAACGAAAAAACCTCTCAAACAGGGTGAGTTATAAGAAAATAGCCTGAAGAATACCATATTATTCTAAATTAAAGTTTGTAACCCTTATTAATTTCGATATATTTTGTTCACGGTAAACATGTTGTTTAACATTGAAGTAAATAATCATGGACCTGGATATTAGCATGTATATCTATAAGAATAACAAAATATTAGAAATCTTCGACTAATCGTGAACTATTTTTTCGTTACGAAAATTAATGCGCTAGTCATTTGACAATCTTTACGCAGTGATCTTCCCTTATTTTTTCGTCGTTAATGTACATATGAAGGGAAGTAACCGCTTCCAGGAGTTTGGACTACTTTCGGCATTTGCAAATAAGAATATCAGGGTCTGAAAATTTGCTACCATTATTTGTTTTGTCTTACGACCCAAACAAATAAAAACTATTAGAATTTCTAAAATGTTGTGTTGTTTCCCTACAGGTTTGGTACGGCATCGTATTGGCAATAGATACCGGAACTATTGGTTAGATGGAAGCATCGCCGAGTACACAGATTGGTAAAACTATAAGTTGCTTTTATTAATTTAGTTTTACACGTAAAATGGTTCTGTCAAATAGCTATAGCACGCCTTATGGCGTTGGTTGGGCTTAATTTAGGCCTAAAAAAATGTTTGTTTCTACTGTCACGGGTTAAAATAGGGTCGGTAGGTTGGAAAATGTTTTTTTTTTTTTTGAATATTTTTTTCGACCAATGTCATAATACATGCCATCAAAACAAGAAACAAACATAAATGTACCATCATAATAATAATAATGTGATATACACACAAAGGTGTGTAATCAATTCAAGAATATTGTTCACATTTGAAAATTGTTGCTTTGTTTTAGATATGGATTCATATTGCGGTACAGTGTATCAAGTGTTTATTACGTGAGAGGAGTCATTTAAAAAAAAACCCTTGAAGGTTTCAGCATTGAATACATCTTTAACTGTTGTTCTTTAATATCAGGCGATGGCTGGAATAAGTGTGGTAACATCCTAAGATGAAACCACTGAAATTCTTAAAAGTTACTGTTGGACAGGTTCAAAACATAATTAAACAATTTGTGGGTCATAAACACAGGTCCCCCAGACTTTGCTCTTCACACTATAACAGCTAACTGACTGATTGTGTAACATCCTCCAACCAAATCTCACTATAAGTTAAGAATATTGAATTTTATTGATAAAACACAATTCTGTATTTGCATGTTAGAAAATATGCCTCTTACACAGGCTGGCGGTACTAACCGGAATCTCTAGCTCGAGCGTGACTGTTTACGGCGGTAACGAGGCTCTGTCGAGTGACGTCATCTTAAGAACGCATTTCATTCATAAAAGACGCGTGGCAATGACGTCATTTAAAGCTTGCGACTTGTCTTACAAGGGGGCGTAAGACAGGAGTTTTCAAGCACTGGTGTAAAAGGTAGATAATTCGACGGCGCATGCACCTTCTAGTAGATATGCATTTGTCCGCCGTCCAGTAGATATGCATTTGTCCGTACAGCAATGGGGAAAATTTTAGACTTGATTTTGTGCATTTCTTTTTTGTTTTATCAAAATCACATTGTTTTCAAATTTTCTAATAAAAATAGCTTTTCTGTGGTACAACGTGTCACAGAACTTCAATGAATTAAAATAAACGTTTAACTGAAGTGATAGTGTCATGTTTGAATATCATATTCTTTTTTATAATTATCTTATTTTATCTACCTTATAAATAACGTGCCAATGAGCCAGTCTATAGTCAATCGTTCTAAAACAGGCAACGACTGAAGCAGTGTCATTCACTTCATTTGTTCTGCCCACAGGGACCCAGCACAGTGTTGGGATAGTGTAAAAAAGGAATTAAAAAAAAAAAATATATTGTATATATAATATATAGACAAGGGGTGGAACTCGCAAAATCGGCCGAATGCCCCTAGTCCAGTATAAGTCAAAATTTCAAAGTCATTCTTGCGTAAAATATATAAAGCTATATATCAAATTGCAGCTAAATGACATCACTAGACGTTGACAATAACATTACTGTCCCCACTTAAACCGTTTTTGAACAACAAACCGATATTTCGGATGAAACATCGTATTTTTGCTAGGTCGGACAAAACTGTGCAACCCGTCAACACTCGATTTTCTACGTGTAAAAACGCAATTCCAGACCATGTCAATATACCAACCCACAATAAATCGATAAAACAAAACAAAATAAACAACTTACTGCTGGAAATTGTTCCAAAACCAATCAATTTATAGCAAACATTCATTTCTTTTTATTTCTCTTCCGTCAAAATATTTTTTGAAGCCATGATACATACTCGGCAACGGTTGTAAGACATCGTTTGATTGGACGATTCTGTGACCAAGCAATGCTTTGTATTTTAACAACCAATGAAATAATCCGTTTCAAATTGGTCACGTGATAGCCAATGGATGCTGATTACAACTTTCATTTTCACATTCAGGAATTAATTGTTTACAGACGCTATAAAACATTTTAAAATCAATTTCCGGCGGTAAGTTGTTTCTTTTGTTTTGTATTATCGATTTATTGCGGGTTGATATAATGTCATGGTTTGGAATTGCGTTTTTACACGTAGAAAATCGAGTGGGGACAGGTTGCACAGTTTTGTCCGACCTAGCAAAAATACGATGTGTCATCCGAAATATCGGTTTGTTGTTCAAAAACGGTTTAAGTTGGGACAGTAATGTTATTGTCAACGTCTAGTGATGTCATTTAGCTGTAATTTGATATATAGCTTTATATGATTTACGCAAGAATGACTTTGCAATTTTGACTTACACTGGACTAGGGGCGTTCGGCCGATTTGACGAGTTCCACCCCTTGTCTATATATTATATATAAAGTATAAAAAATTTCTAGAATTACTTTTTTTACACTATCCCAACAGTGTGCCGGGTCCCTTTGGTTCTGCCTCTGTTGAAGTTCGTCTCCGCCTTAAATTGTCGCCAAATTCAATATGCTATCATTTAGTCTTCGTTGACGGGGATGGTTGGAGGGAATTAGAGCAATTATGATCAATACAACTTGACGAATTATTAAATTACCAAGCCTAAACCACGTCTACTATAAGAGATGCGGTTCTCCCGAAACCCTTTGCTCAACACAGACCCGTCTATAGTCTAATGACGAGCAGATAACAAGAGGTATCCAAAACTACGCAACGGAGATACTTTTGGCGCTACGGATGCAGCGGAAATATTTTTGGTAAAACAGGCAAAACGTGTGCGACATGTAATTCATTAAAATAATTTAAATTTAAGTTATGAAACAGATTAACTGACTGAAAAAAGTACGTTTATTTTAAAACGTAGCACAAATATTTGCAATAGGTAATTTGAGAGATTCTGTGACCAACGATTGTTCTCTTTTGCCTAGATTTTTACATTACATTTTGTGGTCCCATACCTAGATTCGAGGCGCATATGCAATCTTTTGTTTTATTCAAGTAGTTTAATCTTGTATAAATAAGTACACAATACGTAACAAAGAACTGATGATATATATATTCAATTTATTAAAAACTATTATTTGATATTAAAGAAAAATCTTCGCTATTTGTAAAATAACAGACAGTTCGTCCTCAAAATCATTCGAACATTATGCAATTCGCACCAATATTTAAATGGAAATATTCTCGGCAGATATTGACTTGAATTTATTTTAAGTTTACTAATCATTTCAATTTCACTTGTTATCCAATTTAGTTTGCTTCGACCAGACGTTTCAATCTTTGTCGCAACAGACAAACATTTCAGAATTACAGACACATACCACGAACATGGAATAACAATAATTAGTGCTTTGGATATTCAGCTATAATAGAGAACAATTTTCAATTCTGATTTTGAACATAAGCTGTGACTGTTCACATCATTTGGCGACATCTTTGATGTGCAGCATCAACATTTAACTTGTCCTGTCTGATATACAAGAAAATAAAATTCACCCAAATATGTATAAAATGGGGTTAATTTTCTAACATATACGAGAATTGTGCTTTGCTGATATAATTTAGGATTTCTGTGGACAAGGATATCGATAGAACATATTCAGGTTTTTAGGCTCCTGTAAGGGTGACCACATAGTCGCCGCTTTGTCCGTCCGTCTGTTCGCTATTCCTGTCAGGGACATAACTCTAAAACCATAAGAGATATCAACATGAGACTTAATCAAACCGAGCCTGCAACATTTTACAATTTAGCCATGATGGGCTTATGGGGGTTGCGTTCATTGAACGCCGCCTTTCCTTGTTGATCTTGTTTATCATATTTCTTTAGGGATTCTGTTTTTCACTATTTTATTGTCACATCCGTGTTACTTGTGCCGTGTGGCGGCTGTAAAAAGTCTCCCTGTACATTTAATCAATGATGTTATAATGTCGATCCTTGAAGATCGGTTAGCACGACATTATTGATGTGTATACATTTTAGATAGTATTTTTAAGTTCTTGCATTTGGCCTTTTTCTATTTGGGTGGTTCAAGTATCCCTACTTGAAAACTATATAATCACCTTTCGGATATTTTGTCTGCTTTTTAAATTTGTCTTTTGAAGTCTTCTCTGTGATATGCAGGCTTCATATCATCAGATCCCCTTTCAAAATTCCATTTTATTTACTTCTGCAAATTGTTTTCCCGTTTAAGGCACATACATTCTTTTACTTGGGGACCATACACCGCTTTTCATGGAATGACACTACAGTGTCACATTAGATATTCCATGTTAACCGCCGTACACATCTGCGGATGTTTATAAATTCAAAATTTCACCATATTTGTGTTTAAATGACGAATCTGCCTAAGCCGGTACTAGGGGGCCTGGACGGTAACTTTGACTTTCAAGTACCGTCCATGAACAGACTTAACCAAACCGAGCCTGCAACATTTTACAATTTTGCCATGTTGGGCTTTCTTTAGGGATTCTATTTTTCACTATTTTATTGTCACATCCATGTTACTTGTGCCGTGTGGCGGCTGTAAAAAGTCTCCCCGTACATTTAATCAATGATGTTATATTATCAGTCAGCATGAAATTATTGTTGTGTATACATTTTAGATAGTATTTTTAAGTTCTTGTATTTGGCCTTTTTCTATTTGGGTGATTCAAGTATTCCTACTTGAAAACTATATAGTCACCTTTAGGATATCTTGTCTGCTTTTTAAATGTGTCTTTTGAAGTCTTCTCTGTGATATGCAGGCTTCATATCATCAGATCCCTTTTCAAAATTCCATTTTATTTAGTTCCGCCCATTGTTTTCCCGTTTAAGGCACACACATTCTTTTACTTGGGGACCATACGCTGCTTTTCATGAAATGATACTACTGTGTCACATTGAAGGTTCCATGATAACCGCCGTATGTACACATCTGCGGATGTTTCTTTATTCAAAATTTCACCATTTTTGTGTTTAAATGTTGAATTCTGCTTAAGCCGGTGCTAGGGGGCGTGGGCGGTAACTTGCATTTTCCAGTACCGTACATGAACAGGCTCAATCAAACCGAGCCTGCAACATTTTACAGATTTGCCATGTTGGGCTTTCTTTAGGGATTCTGTTTTCACTATTTTATTTATAGCACAAGAACTATATCTTTGAATTGTTTTATTTTGGAGTGTTCCCTTTGTTCACTTTTACACTTTGAACATTGTCCGGCACATAACTTTGAAACTTTAAGAGATGTTAACATGAAACTGTGTAGGTAGATAGATCTCATTGATAAGAAACGCAGTCGAAAGAACGATGACTCTGCCTTGCCTAATTAATATTGCCCTTTGTTCATTTTTTAACTTTGAACTTTGTCCGGAACATATCTCTATAACTATAAGAAATATCAACATGAAATTGTGTAAGTAAAAGTGAAGTGCAAAAGAATTGTTACTCTGTCTTGTCTAGTTTTGCAGTTATTGCTCTTTTTCATTTTTATACTTTGAACTTTGTCAAAACAAAACTCTAAAACTATAAATGATAACAAATGAAACTTTGCAGAAAGAGAGATCTTATTAAAAAATAGATAAATACAGAATCCCTAAAGAAAGCCCAACACGGCAAAATTGAAAATGTTGCAGGCTCGGTTTGATTGAGCCTGTTCATGGACAGTACTGGAATGTGCAAGTTACCGTCCACGCCCCCTAGCACCGGCTTAAGCAGAATTCAACATTTAAACATGAAATAGTAAAATTTTGAATTTAGAAACATCCGCAGATGTGTTCATACGGCGGTTATCATGGAACCTTCAATGTGACACTTCAGTGCCATTCCATGAAAAGCGGCGTATGGTCCCCAAGTAATAAAAAGCGTGTGCCCTAAACGAGAAAACAATGGGCGGAACTAAATAAAATGGAATTTTGAAAGGGGATCAGAGGTTATGAAGCCTGCGTATCACAGATAAGACGTCAAAAGACAAATTTAAAAAGCAGGCAACATATCCTAAGGGTGATTCAACATTATTCAAGTAGGAATATTGGAACCACCCAACTAGAAAATGCCGAAAAGTTGAAACTAAAAATACCACAAGCACAACAATAATGTCGTGCTGAACGATCTTCAAGGATCGAAAATATAACATCATTGATTAAATGTACGGGGAGACTTTTTACAGCCGCCACACGGCACAAATAACACGGATGTGATCATAAAATAGATAAATACAGAATCCCTAAAGAAAGCCCAACACGGCAAAATTGAAAATGTTGCAGGCTCGGTTTGATTGAGCCTGTTCATGGACAGTACTGGAATGTGCAAGTTACCGTCCACGCCCCCTAGCACCGGCTTAAGCAGAATTCAACATTTAAACATGAAATAGTAAAATTTTGAATTTAGAAACATCCGCAGATGTGTTCATACGGCGGTTATCATGGAACCTTCAATGTGACACTTCAGTGCCATTCCATGAAAAGCGGCGTATGGTCCCCAAGTAATAAAAAGCGTGTGCCCTAAACGAGAAAACAATGGGCGGAACTAAATAAAATGGAATTTTGAAAGGGGATCAGAGGTTATTGAAGCCTGCGTATCACAGATAAGACGTCAAAAGACAAATTTAAAAAGCAGGCAACATATCCTAAGGGTGATTCAACATTATTCAAGTAGGAATATTGGAACCACCCAACTAGAAAATGCCGAAAAGTTGAAACTAAAAATACCACAAGCACAACAATAATGTCGTGCTGAACGATCTTCAAGGATCGAAAATATAACATCATTGATTAAATGTACGGGGAGACTTTTTACAGCCGCCACACGGCACAAATTACACGGATGTGATCATAAAATAGATAAATACAGAATCCCTAAAGAAAGCCCAACACGGCAAAATTGAAAATGTTGCAGGCTCGGTTAAGACAAAGTGCAGTGCCAGAGGAACATAATTTTGCCCTTCCTGATTTTGGTGTTATTGCCCTTTGTTCATGTTAGCACTCTAAACTTTGCCCGAGACAATGCTCTGAAAATATATGTGATATCAACACACAACTTTGTTTATAGGAACATGGTGGGGCTAAGAGCGAGGTTTGGTGCACCATTAACCGGTTTAAACTCCCCAGCAGTCATTATTATGCTGCTGACCGTTCCAAGGCGGCGCCCCACTGTGTTCCTCAGATGTATGTCTATGTTGTTTCATACTGTTTTGGTGACACTTTTGCTTGTGTCCCTTGTTGTTTTCTCGTCTACGGTAAGTATCTTCCCCATTGCCTCTAGTTTTTATTTCTTTGATTACCCCCCCCCCCCCTTCCCCCTTGTCTCCTGTCCCCTTCCCCTTTGTGGGCCTATTATTATTTTCTTTGAATTCCTAATCAGTTACAAATTATTTATCATTTAATGATTAACGTGTCGTTGCCCTGTCCTTTTCATGTTTGGGGTCCACCTGGGCTCCTTGCCATTGGTTCTTGTTGCTGGGTCATATGGGGGTTGCGTTCATTGAACGCCGCCTTTCCTTGTTGATCTTGTTTTTCATATTTTATAGGTAGAGATATCTCACTAGTAAACAGTGCAGTGCAAAAGAACCATTACTCTGCCTTGCCTATTTTGGAGTTATTGCCCTTTGTTCATTTTTTCACTTTGAACACTGTCCGGGACTTAGCTCAGAAAATATAAGAGGTATCAACATGAAACTTTGTAAGTAGATAGATCTCATTAAATAGAAGTGCGTGCAAAAAGAACAATAACTCTGCCTTGCTTATTTGTTGAGTTATTGCCCTTTGTTCATTTTTAAAATTTTGAACATTGTTCAGAACATAGACCTGAAAGTATAATAGATATGAACAAAACGCGTTGTAAGTAGATAGATCTCACTTGGTACATGTGCATTGCAAAAGAACCATTACTCTGTCTTGCCGTTTGGAGCTATTGCCCTTTGTTCATTTTTACACTTTGGACTTTTTCCTGGACAAAACTCAAGATGTCCGTCTATTGTTTATAGGACACAATGCAATTGTTAAACAAAAGAAAAATATCAAGAATTTTTGAACATTAAAGAAAATTTATTTTGACATGTCATATTATTCTTAGTAGAGTGACCAAGTACTGATCTTTGTGCTGATCGATGCCAGAATTCAGCCATATATATGGTCTTATATTTAGAAAAGAGAGAATTTTTTGAGACAAGGAGAATTGCTACAAATTCTATTTGTGGAAGGTGGTGGTCGTGTAGGTAGATTTCACTTCGGATTATGGCAGTACAAACCATAGACGATGTGCGATACAAACGATCTGCCTCTGGGCATTGATTGCATCTCAAGATTCTATCTCCAGATAAAAATCAAAATTCAGTGTTTGGCGATCTTAATGAATTGTGTTTTTAGCTCACCTGAGCATATGCTTAGGGTGAGCTATTAGGATCACTCATCGTCTGTCGTCCGTCGTCCAATGTCCATCCACACTTTTTAAACGTCATCTCCTCTGAAACCATAAGGCAGATCATAATGAAACTTCACAGGGATGTTCCTTGTGTGAAGCCCTAACAAATTTGTTCAAAGAATTCCATACAATACAGAACTCTGGTAACCATGGCAACCAAAAGAAAAACTTTAAATATCTTCTTCTAGAAAATCCAAAAGAGCTAGAGCTTAGATATTTGGCATGAAACATCTTCCAGTGATGTCTACCAAGTTTGTTCAAATAAAAGCCCTGGGGTCAAAATTGGCCCCGCCCCAGGGGTCATTGATTTTCCCTATATACATATAGTAAAAGCTTAAAATCTTCTATTAAAAAACCGAAAGAGCTAGAGCTAAGATATTTAGCATTAGCATAAAACATGTTCTAATGGATGTCTACCAAGTTTGTTCAAATAAAAGCCCTGGGGTCAAAATTGGCCCCGCCCTGGAGGTCATTGATTTTCCTTTTGTGTGTATGTAGCAAAACTTAAAAAATCTTCATTAAAAAAAACAAAAAACAAATAGCTAGAGATTAGATACTAAGCATGAAACATCTTTTGGTGAGTGTCTACAAAGTTTGTTTAAATAAAAGCCTGGGTTCAAAATTAGCCCCACCCCGGGTTTATTTATTTTCGTTATAATTATGTGTATAGCAAAAAACTTAAAAAAATCTTCTTTGAAAAAACTCAAATAGCCAGAGTTTAGATATTAAGCATGAAGCATTTCTAGTGAGTGTCTACAAAGTTTGTTCTAATAAAAGCCCTGTGGTCAAAATTGGCCCCGCTCTTGGGGACATTGATTTTCTTTATATGTGTATAGCAAAAACTCGAATAGCTAGTGTTTAGATATTAGGCATGAAACATTTTCTAGTAAGTGTCTACAAAGATTGTTTAAATAAAAGCCCCGAGGTCAAAACTGGCCCTGCCCCAGGGGTGTCATTGTTTTCAACTATATGTTTAGAGAAAAACCTTTAAAAATCTTCTTTAGGAAAACCCAACGAGCTAGACCTTAGATGTTTAGCATGAAACATCTTCTAATGGTTGTCTACCAAGTTTGTTCAAATAAAAGCCCTTAGGTTTAAACTGGCTCTGCTCCATGGGCCTATATACAGGTGAGCGACTTCAGGACCATCATGGCCCTCTTGTTCCATTTACGCTGAAACAATCATTTTAAGATGTGAAATAATTTTTTTATTTTATTTATTCATTATTTTAAAAAAAACTCATTTATCATGTTTACAGTCTCATTCGAAAATATTGGAATCATTCTGGATAGTTCAGCGAAAAGAATTGCACCTTGACAAAAATCTTGGCTACAAAACAGGAATGCTTTCAAGTTGTAAATCTACTGCCAGCTTCCTACTAGTATTTAAACCTGCCATTCAATTTAGTTTTCCTGAATATCATTCTTTAAATTTCAAATCATTTCCAGTCACCTTTATCATTTTACAAAGGCTATTAACAACATAGAACGCGGATCACATTGCAAAGCGCCATTCTTTTAAGATACTTTAAATACTTAATGTCGTACTACCTGCATGCGGCAGCATTTCAATTATTTGCTGAATATTTGTTTTATTATACCAATAAACATCGGTATTCTCTGTCACAGCTTCTATTTGTCGTGCTGTGGTATGTCAGGTCTAAGAGCGTAATCCTTAATTTTCTATCTGTCACCTTTACCGCTGTTAAGATCTGAAATCTATTTGATGTTAATATATACCCACACAACCACTTGTTCAACAGCTACACACACTGGTGTCTATGCTTCCATTTAAGGGTATATAAGTTTGCAATTGTACGTTCGCCCCCATCCCTTACTGTCACGTTGTCTGTGCGTAGAATAGTGCGAGGTGTGGTTTTGATATATGTCTAATTAATTTTTAAGTTTTCAATTAAAGTCACAAGGGTGTTTATGGCGGTGGTGGGCACAGTATTTTTAATAAAATATGTTGATAACAGCACAACGTCAAGAAATCGATCTTTATAATGATGAATTGATCTACGAAGAAAATTGATGCCAATAAATTATAATACAAGAATAAAATGTAAAAAAAAAATGAAAAAAAAATATATAATTTATCATAGTCTTCGGAAGTTTACATACATTGTAGTCAGAGACTTGGAAAATTCATAGTCAGGGTGTCTTGTGTCCAACAAACTTATTCAATATATGATATACGGCTTAAGAAAGCTCATTTGTAAAACATTTGCAAAGTATTACCGATTTATCATAATAACAAGCTTTCATACCATGTCATTATACATTGGATAGGAAATCCTCTTATGTATTTATGCACATCTTATGATATCAGACTTTTTATGGTCTTAACAATTGAAATCACATCAGATAAGTAAAGAGTTTAAAATGAGACACGATTTGGTTGGAAAACTTCTATTAAAAAAGCAAGAATAAAGATCAACAAGGCATAGGCAACGTTCACAGGACGCCGCCCCCGGACACACCCAAGCAGGACGGGAAATGTAGGCAGGGCATGAAAGAGGGCAACAAACAATGAACGCTGAACAATCCCTTGTGGATGAAAATATAACAACGTTGATTGCATGTACGGGGAGACTTTTTACGGCCGCCACACGGCACAAGCAACACGGTTATTTAGAAGCATTAAATCCCAAGACCGGCTGAGAATCTTAAAAGCATCATTTGATTCAGAAACCATGAAATGCACAGGCGTATTATGGAATTTAGAAAAAAAAACGGGCAAAAAAAAAATTTGTATCTTTCGTCATTGTTCGAACTAAAGACATTGAATTTTTTTTCTTTTTTCTTTTTTTTTTGGAACCACGTTTAACGCATTACTAGATATATACGCCTTTCTAAGCCTTTCCCCCCTCCCTTTTGGCTTTCTCAAACGGTGAAAAAATACCTTATTTAGGCCCCAAAACTCTTGTTTTTGGCAAAGAAAATTTTGGACTTGTGTTAGGCTAAAAATGACCCCAGGTCGATCATAAAGTAACGTGTAACCAATGCAAAAGAGCCTTTGACTCTATTTCAATCTATTGAGTAGTTGCAGCACTTTGGAATAAATTTTGATGGACAAAAATCAACGCAAAATAATGATTTCTTGGCAATTTTGAGATGTCTCCTAGTTGCCATGGTAACAGGAAATTTAAAACAGAGCATGTTGTTACAAAGGCAATGGTCCAGTCAACATTTTTGCCAAGCTTGATTAGTATTGAAGCAGTTTTGTAGTTTTATAGCAACTTGAACTTGCAACGGGAGACTTTTCAATGAAAACAGCCATTTTTCACAAAATGCTCATGGGTTAATGGGTTAAGACCCGTTTATTACCTTTTCCCTTTTTATTTCCCGTTTATTCATTTTACATTTTTTTCAATTAATTCTTTTACATAACATACATTACAAACTTATACACATATGTTGTTGTAGACATTTTAAAATATCTTCAAAGAGTTTAAACGTGAATCTCTTTAAGAAAAAAGTTAAGAAAAAGGATATTATATTTTAAAGAAGATAAAGTTTTGTTGAGTCATTTATGAACATGTCCTTGAGTCAATTGGAAAATGATGAACAATTTTTTTGAGGAATGCTAAAATATTAAAGGATTATTTGCAAGAGAGAAAAACTATTGTAAACAAAACATATTTTTCCAACAACATACGGTAAGATAAATAAGGGTAATATTAAGACAGAAAGGCTGCTTTAGCTATCTACTGATATCAATCAGTACTTAAAACATTATCAGAAAGTTATTCCACTTACTGTTGAAATCATCAACAGAATCATCAAGATTGATGACATTGAATAACTTGATCGAGGTTTACATCTTTATTTTCACCTTAACCAACTATTTATGAAACTCTATTTCTCTTTAATGTAAAAAAGGGACGAGAATCAAGTAGTAAGTGCAAAAAGACTTTGTACAAGCATGACGATATCTAGAAATGGGGGATGGTATACAGAGGATTGCACATCGCCTAAAGGTTATAATATTGTTTGCGAACAGCCTTTGGATTCAAACGTTAATTCGTTAAGAGGTAAGGACAACATATAAATGTTTTTTATATATATCATTTGGAGCATGGTATAGTTATAATAAGTGAAGCTTTAGAATTTTTAGCCCTAAAGGATTTCTTACATAGCAAATTGAAAACAATCAAGGGTTATGTTGCCCATACAGTGAAGAATGTTAAGTCGAAATAACGTTCCATTATGCCAATATGATAAAAGTTTTCAATCACATATTTTATTCAGTGTGAAAATTGAATTATCCACGAGGGATACGGATATTGCTATGAATACATTATTTTAATACTACAAATTGCAGATCAGTCTTGTAATATCTAACGCAGCTTTATTTGTTTATACCGAACATATATCATTATCATTTATTGATCAATTACCATCATTTTTAAATTGTTCTGTTTTAGACGTAGGGCTGATTAAACTCAACTTGACTCATAATGTCAGACACTTGAAAACTAAAATTATCGTAAATATTGATGAATTACCAGTAACGCCAGTAACACCATCCGCCTCGTAATTATACTATGTAATGATATTTTATTTTCAATATACATCAGCAAACATAAACGAATAAAATGAATATTTGTTTCCTTGATTACACTTATTGAATAATTATTATTTTCAACAAAGAAAAATACTTTTAGAGCCGAGGGAAGTGGATTTATTTATGTATTTTAATTTTTTTTTATCTCGTTTCTTTTTGCTTAAAAAAAAACCTTACTTAATAGTTATTATAAGTTCAAGTCTTATGTTTATTCTACAAGACAAGTTTGGCATTTCTTTATACAAAAAAAATGAGCAATTAAAACCATTACATATATTTTGATCCCCAAACATTTAAGTTCTGTTTAACCATATTATATCCCGGCATTCATACTCTCACCACCTAGCACCGACTTGAGCGTCTGTGGTCTGATTAAAAATCCTGGGTGGCTTATTTTGTGAGCAAAATGAATTTAATTCTGGGCGGGAGTGTATGTAGGTCCTCTCGATGGCTTGAAATCTATTGTCCTTGATGAGTGGCTCGACGTAAATCAAATTCTTTTCTGGTTTATATATTCAACAGACAATAAATCATTTATTAACAATTAATAAGTTTAATAAATAAAAATTTGGATCAATAATAAATGATAAAACATCAATTATATACTATATATACAATTATCAGCTTTCGGAATTCTAGCAGTTCACATGCGTACTAAAATGAACTCGTGTCTGTATCTCAAATTTCAACTTTCATGAAACTAAAAATGAAAGACAGTTTTTTTTAGCTTGGACTATTCAACAAACTAGACTCATCAAATGTGCACATCTATGTGTAGTAAATATTGGAGTCTCGAAAAGGTATGTTAATGCCTGAAACAAGCTTTCTGAAAATAAAAGATATTTCCTAACTTTTACCATGTAGAGATGTATATAAAATACCCTGAAAAGTAGTTTATGGTGCTAACATTCATAGTGTAAAGAGCTTTTCATGTTAGAATCTGGTGACGAATAAAACAAGCTTTCAGAAAAAATTCCATGCAGTTTCTGAATTTCAGTCCTTATAATTAATCAGGAAAATTTGCCAAAAAAGGTCCAAAAACTTCACTTAGGTCATTTTCCAATAAGAAATGGTCAGTGACCATATAAGTCTGGTCACAGTAACCTAACAATTTGGTCACATTGATCAACATATTAACAAAAATGTAATTGAGTCATTTGTACAACGAACACTTTTGTTATATAAAAAAAAGAAGATAAAACATAAAGTTAGTACCGTTAGTTTTACTTTCGCACATATGTTGCTTTTAACGAATTTGCAGACGACAACGATATTATCGGTTGGAAGTTAACCAATACATACTCCAATAATTCATGCCTGCAAAATGATAACTTTTACCACGACACGTGACCATTCAAGTCAAAATAATCGTACATTGTGTAGATTTAGTAGGATTAAAGGGACGACAGTGATTTAAATCAATCATGAAAAGTGGTCTGGAGAAATAATATACAATAACGTACTATTCAAAAATACAATATACTTTCATGTTAAACTCAGGACATCTGTGTGTGAGGCAAAGTAACCGGATATACCGGATAAAAACAGAACATGTTTAGATTGAAATTAAACGAAAATGAAGCTGTAGAATATGTAGTATGTAGTTTGTAGATCTAAGGGTATGTTTGAGAATTTTACATTCCGTTACAGTTAACAAGCAACAAAATGGGAAAGACTGGTTTGAATACAGCTCACATTATCAACATTTAACAAGTTAAGTTAACCGCCTGGAGAAACATGCAAACAAGGGTCTTGTACCCTACCCTAAAGCATAACAATACTTTATGCATTATATTCCGAAACATCAGTTTTACTTACACGTACATACTAAAATTTGAAGTGCAGGTGTACTAGACAATACAATGAAATAAGGTACGTTCTCTCTTTTCAGAGCATTCTCCGTTATATGAAAAAAGTGAAAACAGCAATGGGCCTGTTACTTTATTTAAACATCTGATGTTCGAATGTAACAATGGGGAAATAGTCTCAAAATTGGCAAGATGCAACGTTATCGAAGAATGTGTTGACGGCTCGGACGAAATGGGGTGCCTTTCGGGTTAATTATTCTTTCAGTACTGTTTTTCGCTTATATGTCTGAATTATTTTTTTATCTCTTATGCAAAATGTATGCTTTATTTCATATAAACACAATTATTTGAATAAAGAAGTTTCGAAAATTTGAATGATATAAAACAAAAGAAAAACTGAGTGTAATATAGTACAGGTAATTTCTAAATCAATACTTTCTGCTTTTTAATACAATTCTTAGAAGATGAATGTGATCAAGACGAATTTAAATGCGATGTGAGTCGATGTGTTCACATCAGTCGAGTTTGCGATCACGTGCAGGATTGCAACGATCGTACAGACGAATCTTGCAGTAAGATAACTTTCCATTATTATATGAAACTTTAATTTGATTTCTTACTTTTAAGTGTAGTTATAACTAATAACCCAGTTAAAATAACTATCTTAAATACTGCTAGATTTGTGCATATTTGAAAGCTTCTGACCTTTAATTACTGATCACAATACACTCTGCAAACACTACTCGCTGCCTCTAACTTTGTAAACAATGCTCCCAAAATTTTATCATCATTCTTACTCAATCGGCTTAGAAGAGTAACAAATATAAAACCTGCCTTATGATATCGCAAACTTAACGATAAAGTATTTATTAGTTGACAAGATCACTCAACATACTTTGGAAACAGCCCTTTTTGGTTATCTTATTAAGAATATGTGGAATTAAGTACTCTAAGTAGTAAACTGGTCATACAAGAGTATAAATGGATGGGTCGGTTAACATGTTGATATTTGAAAAGACATTTTGAGAAGAAACAATGTTTTTGATTGTATGATTTATAGGCTGATGCTATTATTTGTTTCGTTAAACTATTAAGTAGGAAATTTTTAACTTATCACCGGCCCAGCATTACGCTCAAAATGTAGTTTTATTAAGATATTTAACTTTAGGTAAAGTAATCGATTATATTTCAGCGGTGATTTGCAATGCCTATAGCTAAAATAATTTGCAATTATGATCACCGTGTGGGCCTCGTCAATAGTTTCTTGGAACGAAATTAATCTTGCCTTTTGGTGTCATTTTGATTCACATTAAAATACATTTGAATCTGATTTTCAAAAAAAATGCAAAGATCTTAAATATTTGACATGTAGCCGGTGACTAATGTACTTGATCAAAGGTATGTAAATCTCGCTGCGACTGGGATAAAAATGATTCCGTTGTTGGTAAGTGTACATAGACTTATACGGTAAACATAACTACGAATTTTCAGATATGTCCAAACCTTAGATATTTTACACATGAAATAAGGTTATAGTCCTCTACATAAAAGTGAAATTCATTGTGCCACTCAGCCTCAGGTGTTTATTAAGTTTCTTAAGTAAATAAACCTAATAAATTTTCTTACGTCTTGAGCTTAGACAGTTTTTATGTACCATTTTCGATCAGATATCAATAATTGTGTTATCAAATGCAATCTAATTAACGACTTTGCATTTGAGAATTGTGATATTTCTATAATCATCATGATCTTCTTTTAAATGAAATCTAAAGAAAATGAATAACTTCTTATTAAAATACATTTTACAGAACATTTGTTATGCATGTTTTAGGAGTGAAACGAATCTTATAGAATACCAATATAAAAATAATTTTAATGGCGTACAGGCCATAACTTTAAAATACAGTCACTGCCTATTTTCACGTTTCCAATTATTTCTATTCCTTTTTGAAATTCAGATTTCAAATTGTGTGCAAGTCCTGATTTTACATGTGACGGAGGAGTTTGTCATTCAGCTTACGATAGGTGTGACTCCATCAAACAATGCAAAGATGGCACCGATGAAATGTTTTGCGGTATGCATGTCTTAAGTTTTCATAAATGATAAATTATGTCTGAACTGATACTCGTTTAACTAAATTCTCTGAAGTTTCACTTGATTTAAAACAAAGAAAATCATTGTATTTATATTTCAAAAAATGTAAATTTACATAGTTTCCTTAAGTTGGTCACGCATATCAAAACTATGCAACAACAGTGGTGCTCGCGTGATTTGCTCTGTTAATGTTTACCTGTGTGTGCAGTTAAATTAAACAAGAACATACCACAATTACGTATTAATTAAATGAATAAATAAATAAAAAAGAGTAAATAAATAAAAAATAAACAAACAATCGGCTTTTGTTTTATTTTAAAAAAGCCGAAACCAAATATTACGTTATAGTTTAAACATCCCATCAGATCTTTTTAACAATAAAGATATGGATTAATTTTCCAATTATATTATCCTCTCATTACGCTTTGATGCTACGCTGTAATGAGGGATTTACTCCCATTCTAGTTTTGGAAGATTTCTAAAATTTCCTTTATGGGTTTGTTCCGACAATGGGATAATTGCATATTTTTTTAATATATTCCTTAAATACATTTAAGTTCATTAAAAGTATGTTATAACAAACACATGTGAAAATATTAAAAAATCGTTTTTGCTTTTCATTTTTTTGAAAATGAGGGTTTAATCCCACTGGGGCACACTCGGAATCCGTAAAACCCAGTGGGAGAAGGGAAAATCCTATGGGATGCAACGCTTTAAATGCGTTATAAACGTGGAAAATCCAAAGAATCTTTAGACTGTAAAATAAAATTGGCTCATATAGAATAAATTCAAGCAGAAACCAAAAGTAATATGACAAATGCTTATATCAAACTTTAATTGAAATGTGCAGAGCAGAGATGAACGTAGCTCTGTGTAATAGGCTTAAAGGAAATATTGTCAAAAAAAGTTTTCTGTGTAATGTGATTCATTTATGTATTTATTCAAGAAGTGTTCTCTTTTGTTGTTCTGTCCTCTCAAAAGATATTTGTCTTGGATCCAAGGCATGCGTTTTTTTTAAAAAAAAATAACAATAAACAGGATTTTATCTTAATGGCTTCCACTGGATAGTCCAAAGCAAGGAAGTAAATTAGATTTACAAATCAAGCACTGCTATGTATTTGAATCAATTGAGAATAAGAATAGGTTTTATCTACAGTGCTGAAAAAAGAACAAATTAAGATATGCTTATTTATCCATTATCCTGTATTATGCTTGTTTAAATATGTAACAAAAAGTGCAGGAAATGATATCCAAATGTACACCATAAAACACAATTGTGTTTAACATAAACCACAATTGTGTTTTAATATTAAAAGTTTCAAAAGTTATAAATTTATTTTAAATATATTTCACGTGGATGAAAACGTATTCTGTTTTATTCTTAACAACAGATAGTAAGTGTAAGTTTAGCGAAGGTCGCGTTTGTGGCTTGGACAATTTATGTTTACCGAAAAGTAAATATTGTAATGGCGTAGAAGATTGTCCGGACAGAACAGACGAATTAGATTGTAAATCAAGGATGGAAACTTGCGATGATTATATTGAACGCGGAGCAACAATTAGTTCGTTACACATGTTTGGTAACATATTTTCCAAATGAATATTATTTTCACATTTTGTTCTTTATAAAAATCAAAGTAAATCACTAATTAAACATTGCAACAAAAGAAAGTGCATACTATATCAGGCTTCTTTATAAGTTGCGTTGTTAAAATTAATTAATATATATAGCCACTTTATGTTTAAACGAACAAGGGAGGGCTTCGTGTATCTTATTGTTAATTATTTTAAGGATTGGCAGAGCGGGCAGCAGCACATTATTTTAGATATATTTGGCACCTAAATGAACAAAAGCACCAAATATCTTGACCGGAATCGAACCCACAGTCATCAGAGACAAAATATTAAAAGTCACGAAACTGATTAAAATGGTGAAGTTCCAAAACGTCGCTCTTAAAAACCTTTCGATAACAGGCAATATGTCTTAATTTTTTCCTAGTACAATGAACCAATGAACAATGTTTCACTCTTTTTATAGAAGAGATTGTCAAAAATGTGTATTTTGTATAATTTCTTAGATTATGCTTATTTATGACTTTCTATACTTATGAAAGCGTCTTTTCTAGACAACCTCAATGTGCATAAAATAATGACATTATGTATTCTCTTTTGTGTACTCCATATTTTTGTGCCCCCACGCTAATGGCGGGCATTTAGATTTACCCTTGTCCGTCCGTCCTTCCGTCCGTTCACTATTGTGTCGCACGTAACTCAAAAAGTATTTGACTTTGAGTCATGAAACTTTATAGGAATGTTGATCAGCATGTGTATTTGTGCACCTGGGTATTTTTGTCTGGATATTTTTAGTATTTTTAGAGTTATTGCCCTTGACTTAGTAAAATTTGGAAATTTTCAACTTGTGTCGAACGTTACTCAAAAAGTATTTGACCTAGAGTCATGAAACTTTACAGGAATGTTGATCAGCATGTGTAGTTGTGCACCTGGGTATTTTTCGTCTGGATATTTTTAGTATTTTCAGAGTTATTGCCTTTGAGTAAAAAAATTTGGCAATTTTCAACATGTGTCTCAACACGTAACTCAAAAAGTATTTGACCTAGAGTCATGTAACTTTACAGGAATATTGATTAGCATGTGCAGTTGTGCACCAGATATTTTCGTCTGGATTTATTTAGTATTTTTAGAGTTATTGCCCTTCACTTAGAAAATTTTTGCAATTTTCAACTTGTGTCGCAAGTTTCTCAAAAGGATTTGACATAGTCATTAAACCTTATAGGCAGGTTGCTCAGCATATTTTAGATTTGCACCTGGGGTTTTGCTTGTGGATTTATCCAGTATTTGTAGAGTTATTGACTTAGTAAAAAGATTGACAGAAAAGTGGCGCGGTGGGGGCACCCGTGTCCTATGGACACATTTCTAGTTCATATAGATCTCGCATTTTCTTTATTTCACCTTTCCTATAATTTACTACCTTAGAACATGTAGAAAATAACACATTAGGCACCTACCTGGAGGAGTCTAACTTCACAACTGAAGATGAAAAGTTACCATATGACATTGATTGTCTTGATGTGCCTTAAACTGGCTTTTAACTGTCTTTTCGAAAAAGTCAGACAGATAAACTTGTTTAATATTTTCATGCTATTTGAACAGATATGAAAGAATATTAATATTTTTCAGATAAGAATACACACTGTGACTTTGATTTGGATAGTTCTACAAATAGTATTCATCAGACAATGACATTTCTAGGTACAGATTGGACATTCAAAAAGAAAACTGAATATACTATAGAATCACATAAGTTCATAATGTTTGCCTTACAAAATGATTACCAATGTTCACAAAAGGTAAACAGTTCTTCATTAATTTGGTGATACTGTTTTAGTTTGTTTGTTGTTGTTTAGTTTGTTGTTGTTGTTGTTTTTTTTTTTTTTTTTTTTTTGTTTTTTTTTTTTTGTTGGGGGGGGGGGGTATGCTCGAGCAGTGTACTCTATGTGAGCTTTAGAGGAGGTCTCATTAGATCTCTGTTCCCTCTATTTCATGTAAGACTCCATATGCCATGTCAACCAAAAACAAAAGTTTCAAAGATACCATTACTTTTAAGACACACAGTTGAAATACGTTCGGTATTATTTCGAAAGTGTATATTTAATGTCCCCTTGGTCAATTTACTTCATATCAAGTTCTAAAGGAAAAAAACATTAAATACCCTGTAACGCATTTTTTATTGTTTAATATCATAAATCTGATACTGATTTATCAATATTGTAAGTTTAAAAAGCATTGTTTGTTATCTACATAAAATTGGAAATTAATTTCTTATAAAGACTTAGCCATTTTTTTCAATAAAAAAGATTTTAACGTTGAAGTATAATATATATCAACATTTGCTGTGCATACTTAACGTTTGCTTTGATGTTTGGATATTGTTTTAGAAGTTTAATCATAAACATATATAAAACTTCATTGAACAATATGATACATCTTCAATGACAACAAACTGGATCGCTTAATTAAAAACTTTCTTTTCCATAAAACAGGACTTATGTATTTGGTGTGTATTATTGTTTTAGATGCGTCAATTGTCTTTATCACCTCTATGATGCCAATAATTGTCTCTTAGGGGAGACACATGATTTTTCATTGTCTAATTTCATGAGAAAAAAAGTTTTTTACCTTACAAACATTTATAACCAAACATAAGATTTTTGATTTGGTATAAAGTCAAGCAAGCATCAGCAACGTTTATTCAAATTTTCAAGTGACCGGGGAAAAATATTTGATTTTTTTAGTTCAAACTTGTTCATAATTTAGTAAGTCTAAATGCTTTGGACGGAAAGCTAGGTAAAACATAAGCATTGTTTCGACTAAAGCCCATCTAAGGGGACTATTGAAGTTTTTTTTTAATTTATGAGTTCATTTCCTAATATCCCTTATAATTTATGTCATTCCTAAACCGAGGCGTGGAAAGTTATTTTTAATATTTAAGACAAAGAAAACGAGTTAATTCTTGTGAAAGACTTACAAGTACATATATAATTTGCGAAAATTTGTTTCTAAGACAGTACTTACAACAATTAATTACCAACCGGACTTTAACCAGGCTACCGAAAACAAGGCCATTATTGCCCACTTGTCGCTGATATCTGTCTGTATTGTAGGATTTATATATTCAAATTTCAAACAAATTAAGTTAGTTACACTGTAGTGTTTATCCATAAAATATGACTTTTTAGGTTTTCATTCAGAACAGAACAAACACCGCTTTAAATAATGTACCCGACAACAATTAAGCCATGATCCGGTCACAAAGCTGGAACATAACCATGCAATTATGCAACATGCAATTTTAAATGTTTCTTGTTACCTTCAAATCACATAAAATTAAAACATTTGTTGTTTCACATATCAGATTATATTTTGCTGATTTTTAAACAGACATGTGTGTTATCGAGACAATCATTAATATTTGATAGTTTATTTACTTAACATGAAAAAAGCGTTGATGCTTAAATACCCCTCTTCGTGCTTTTATACTTTTTAGTTTACGCAAGAACCCAGAAGAGATAAAGTAAATCATGTGCTTAATAATTCAGGCAACAACTTTGAACATCTTGATTTTAATTTTACACTGTCGAATGGTACATACGATATGTTCAGGTATGTATCCTACACATATTTTGTCTGGTTCATAAAGTAGTTCATTTAGTTCATTTTAATTATGAATTTAAAATGATCTTTTTATTATGCCTCGGGCATAAAGTTATTGAATCGTCCGGCTGCCTGGATGTCTGTCCGTCAAACCGTGCGAGTTTAACCTAAACTGCCAGTTGAATTTATATTAAGTTCTATAGCTTAAGAGCCAAGGGCCATTTAATCAAATATTTTGTCCCAATCTGAATCTTACACCAGAGCAAGAAATTGTCTCTACTTTACAAAAACCTAAATCTTACAAAATTTTGCTTTCACAACGCTTCAGAATCCAAGATGGCGTCCAATATGGCCGCCGTTTTTAATGCAAAACAGGTATACGAGTATATCTTATTATGGTAAATCTTTCAGCAAATATTATGACGTTTTTGGTTAAAAAGTGTGCACACATTTCAGAAATTATCATGATTAAATAACAATGAAATAGATAACTTTTCAGGTTTTTGTCTTAAAATTTTCAAAATATTGAATAAAAATACCTATTTTTGCACATTTTACTACTACGTTTAATTAACAATAAGAAAAATATTCCAAGAAGCTACTAAAATTCTAATATTGTTTTCCATTTCTTAAAAACAAAACTACACATGTATCGAATTACCGAATTACGCTTCTTAGACTTGCTGCACTTCTTGGACTTGCTGCACTATTAGACTTGCTGCGCTTCTTGGACTTGCTGCACTATAAGACTTGCTGCGCTTCTTAGACTTGCTGCCCTTCTAAGACTTGCTGCGCGTCTTAGACTTGCTGCGCTTCTTAGACTTGCTGCGCTTCTTAGACTTGCTGCGCTTCTAAGACTTGCTGCGCGTCTTAGACTTGTTGCGCTTCTTAGACTTGCTGCACTTCTTGGACTTGCTTCTTTACTGGGAAGCGGACCGTTATTAGAATTGCTTCTTTTCTGGGAAGCGGACCGTTCTTAGACTTGCTTCTTTAATAAGAAGCGGACAGTTGCTAAGGCTCAACTCTCCACTAGAAAGCCGACCGTTTTCTAGACTTGCTGCTTTATTCGAGTCCCTCACTGGACCTACTCAATAACAAGGAGACTTGCTGAAAATAAGCTTTCTGACAATATTTGAAGCTTTTTTCGAAATCAAATTTTTCTTCTTCTTTTTTTTAATTTTCAAATTCATTTATATAAATACACAACGCGCTAGAACGCCACAATTGTGACGTAATGTCAAAATAATAAATAATACAAAATTGCGTTTTGTGTTTCTTTTCATAAATAAAATTTTGACATTGTGTTATTACATTTTTCTGATCCTTCGGCATCATTGATGCTACCACTATTACGTGTTGAGAATTGAGCACCGCTCAAGCGGGTGCTAGGGGGCGTGAGGGATGTTGCACGTATTCATAATCCCTCATGTACAGACTCAATCAAACACTTCTCTTGTAATTTTGTTGCGATTAATGCTTCCGAGAGATCACTTTGTTTCCAGATTTTTGGGATTATTCTGGTAAATCTCGGTACCATACACATATTTAAATGTGAATTATTTTCCTTTTTTTATTTTACCCAGACCACTATACTTTTAGAAAGACAAGAACTACTCGAGAACAAGAAAATATCAACAAATAAGAATTAGTGCATAAAACATATTTTTGTCCAATCGTTTTTAATTATAAACACTTAAAACATGCATGCATGCATACATGTTAAACACCAAGCGTGGCGAATAGTATGATCAGGAAATATTAATTTAAGTTAAAATTTACGTAACAAAATAAACTTCAACGCCCAAAATAAGGTTTATATCATTTTCATTGCTTAAAATAACTAATTCAAATTTGTTTCTTTATTGTGTCACCTTAAGAGAATTTCAGTATATTTCGGTAGCCTTCAGTAATTCGATATAAATAACTATACGTGCCTTTTTATTTAACCTCATCCACCGTAATATTAGAAATAATAAAAAAACAACTTAAAAACAATAAAAATACATGAAAATAAAGAATAATTGCATTAAGTCACATATTTAGTAAAATAAAAAACAGATAAATAAAATTAACATATTTCGGTTAAGAAACTTCTAGTAGATACATGTAGTTTATGTTCTAAAATAGAACAGTGATAATATTGAAAATAGCAACTTGTCAAAAATAAACTATATACATGTAATATGTTTAATATATAACAATCTTTGCTTTAAAATATACCAGAATAACATATATACCTGTTTTGCATGAAATCGGCGGCCATATTGGACGCCATCTTGATTTCTGAAGCGCTGTGAAAGCAAAGCTGTGTCTTTCACTTTCCCCAGTTATTTCCCTTTCATCTATCTTTAATTGGGGGTCCTGTATGGTTAACCTAATCTGGCAAGCTGAAGTTCTCTTACATTTATCCTATACATGTATATTTGTCTTCATTTCTGGTACATGAATACCTTCAATGGTCCTTCAACTTTTTTGTTGAGTAGGTGAATACTGACGTCAAGGTTATAGATACTTGTGTAAATACACGTTTGCTCGTACATACTAGTTTTAAAACGATATTCCATTAAGTTAAGTTATGTTGGTCCTTTACATTTTGCTTAAGATTTGGTTAACAGGGTTCAAGGTTTTTACATTTAGATATTTGATAAATTTCTATTTGTAAATATAATATTTATAAACTTCGTCACAAATCATAACATTGACATGCAAACCCATGGCTCTGTCTAGTTATAAAATCGTGTTTAGAATTTTTGCATTTTTTCTGTCAATAATTGAATAAATGATTGAAACTATTAACCTTATTGAACTTTTTTAAACCCAAAACAGGGAAAATCTATTGTTTGTCCTTGATTTTTGTTGTTGTATAAAAGACAGTTGAATCACGTCATGTCTTATTGTATTTATATCATTATACTTTACCAATGGAAAACAGAACTGAAAAACGAAATGAAGTTGTTCGTCTGTCTGTATATCTAGCTCACATTTTGGAATCGTTTGTGAAAGTGAATATTGCATGAACTTTGTGAATATTAAAATCAATTATAACAAAGGAAAAGATTCGTTAGTGTGTTTTTAAGCTTAAGATTTATCAATTTGCATAAAAATTCTGTGGAAACAAGAAAATAAAATAGATACTTTCGAAACTAATCATTTTAATGACTAACAAACGACTTTGAAAATGTAAAATGGAATAATACAATGCTGTAATGTCAGTTTAACCTCAAACGAATGTTTATTTTGATAATGCTTTATTTATTTGGCTCTGTATGATTATATTTAAATGTATCAAATCATAGTTACTTATATGCTGAGGAGCGTGTTGAAATGTGTTGAGAATCTAGATATTTGTACAGTATAAATAACTGAAAAAGTGTTCAATATTTTTCCTTATTTCTTTTCTAACGATTGATTTGGATGTGTTATGAACGGCCAAAAGTAAACATTGACTGGTTTCTAATTCTCTTTGCTTAATTCAAAATTTAAAGTTTAATTTCACATTGAAAACAATATTTCATCATATTTCATCACTAATTAACAGCATAACGGCTAATACAGACACGTTTGAAATACACTTTAACCAGGCTGAATTGAAATTGACTTACTACGACACTTTCGATATTGCAAATAACAGAATTACGTTTGGGCCATTAAAGTGCTATAAAGGTATGTTTAACACAAAAAAGATAATATATATGACAAAAAATGAGTTTGAGTTTTAAATTATTTTTTAATTTTCCAAATTGCAATGTTTCAAATTTATTAGGATAAAATGGTTCGGGAAAGTGTATGTACGTTGTTACTTGAAATTTACAATATTTTTCATTGCAGACAAGGATCACATTTTTTTAAGGCATAAGTAAATTGTCAAAGTCTGGATCTATTATAAGAACACTATTTTATGAATATTTTACCAAAATGGTATTAAAATTTATAACAATAGTACTGTTTGGTCAATACAATGGCTTCCTTCAATGCTATTCCTCTAGCGCAATGATAGCTGGCGAATAGTTTAACCCTCATTGCAGGGATTCTTTAAGATCTATTAAGTATTTAATACTATATGTTTAATTACTTAATTGTGACGGGTCTTTGACCAGTTGCATAACCATTCTGATAATGTGATTTGATTCATTGTAGTTAAAATATCTTCATGAAATAATAAGAATAGTTTAATCAATATAGATGACCTTACTAAATTCTATTGTAGAAAGTAATCGCAGTGTACCAATATCATGCGGTTATGGAATTAGGAAGGTCAGTGAAGAGTGGCGATGTCTGTATGATGTTGATGACGAATTTAATGAAGCAGGATGCATCACATTAAATCACCTTGACAATTGCAGTGAGACCAAAATAGAAATAAAAATCTTTATCTAACATTAAAAATTATGCTTAAAAATACTGTTTGTAAACCCGCTGAAAGTTTGGTATCTCATATGTTAATTAACACTCTGATTTATTTGCAACTTTCAATCGTTTAAGGGTCCATGCTTTAATTTTTATTTCTCAAAATATTGTCATTTTTTGAAGTACTTTTATTGAATAGTTTTCAAAAATTGACACGTAAAACAAATACCTGTATCTTCTTGTTCTTCTGGGTTTGTTTTATTTTACTTTTCTTAATACACAGTTATGGTGATTTAGTACTATGTATGGAAGTTGAAATACTACTGTAACAGTATCCTTACATATTTATACTACTTCTATAAAAAGTATTCCACATTTAGCACAATTTGTTTTCATGTGAAACATGTAAATCATGTAGCATGCTTTAAAACTATTATTAAAGCATTATAAAACTTATATTTCTCCTTTTAAGAAATAAACATTTAGAAGTCTGAATCATCTTGACAATTGCAATGAGAAAAAAATAAGAAAAAATATCAAAGACTAAAGTAAAAAGATATTCAAAACATATAGTTGTACTTCTGACATTGTTATTCCGTCTGTCCCTAGTTTTCGTGTCCGGCCTGTCTGAACCGATGGAAGGACATTGAAACTTCTAAGATAAAATGTTGACGATATTAAGACAATGTGCACAGCATATGTCTGACCTTCTTCGGGACGATGTCAAGCTTAGTCATTCTGTATGAATTTTAAAATTATGTGCCCGCTCTGTATATTTTAAACATATAGAAAGAAATCAAAAGGTTTTGGGCGAAATACTACTTGTAATAAAACACGAACAGAAAACGTGTTCAGGCTGCCTAAGATCAAAATTGGTTCTGCTGTGGGGTTACTTGATTTATATAGACTTATATAGGAAAACATATTTAAATTTCATGATGTGAATGTCTAGAGGTTAGATTTTTTAGCACTGCAGCATTCGTTTGTTGACCTTCACCAAACTGATATGATTCATGCTCCTTGGTTCAATATTTGTAATCTTTAACAATGAAAGTATTAGGCCTAGAGTTTAGTTATTGGACATGTAACATAACTTCGCTGGCTTTTACAAAACTGGTATTGATCATGCCACTTGGGTTAATACTCGCAACGCTTCTTAATACAGTCTTGAAAATTAACCAAAAACCACATTTCAGTCTTACTTTGTGGAACTATAATGCCTAAAGATGATGTTAAGCATTATCATATGAATCTTTACAAAACTGATATTAGACATGCCCCTAGGTCAATACTGGCCTATCCGAGAGTCACTTGATATACATGTACATTTATATTGGAAAAACACATCTAAGTCAAAATGTGTGAAAATACTAAGCCAAGAGATAAGATACTTAGTAATAAGCAGCAAATTGTAGATTTCTACAAAAGTTATATTATTCTTCACCGTCAGACGAAAATTGGCCTTGACCCGTGAGTCACTAGCTTTATGAAGACCAAGGTATATGAAAACTCATCTTTTGTTTCTGTTTAAAATTATGCCTGTTTTATATATGTATAACACAGCTTGGTAGGATTCTAAAAACCACGCACATCGAGTAAACATGCCTCCACCTTGGAGGTCAAACGAGAAACGGACGCCTTAATCATCTTAAATTATGATTTTGTATATACCCATTTGGGGTAAATGTCTCTCAAACTCAATTGGTTGTAATGAAATGTTTTTTCTCATTTTTACTGATATAATTTTCATAATTTTATGTTAAATTCAACATTATTTTATTTTGATTTTCGTTTCACATTTGAATGTTTTTTCAGCTGATTATGTTTGTCCAGACCAATATGTGAAGTGTCCAAAAAGTTACTGTATTCTTCAACATAAAGTTTGCGATGGACACATGGACTGTCCGAACGGGGAGGACGAGCAAAATTGCTGTAATTTTGTTATAATTTAAGATTTAGAAATATAATGGAATAATTTGTCTTTAATGTGTTACGGTATTAGAAAAAAAGAATGAAATGCCTATTCACAAAATGTAAACTGAAACAACAAATGCAGATGATGCAATTCACAATTTTATATATTAACACGTTTTTTTCTTGACTAGCGGTTGTATTTGATGTCAAATGAAAATCTTTATAATAACATGTAACGCCGATGATAAGATTTTTTAAATCAATTCTGGAGGTTAAAAACAATTAAGTAGACATTATGTTTACTGTTCTTTTACAATTAAGTGGACATTACGTTCACTTTCCATAACCGATTAAGCTGGCGAAATATTTTATATATTTAAGATGACTATAAGTTACCTGACTTTTGTTTTGAAATTAACCGACAGAAATACCTTACAAAATAAACCATTTTTGCATGTCAGCCCCAAGCTTATTTTGTATTATACCTTTCGGAGGGTACGAGGTAATTAATGTTACTAAATTGACAGCCATTACATACTGTTACTTTCCCGTTTTGAAGGGCCATATGTGATTCTTTATATGCTTTATTATTTTACCAATATACTGATTCGAATGTCTAACTTTTAACTGAGCAAATACCTAAAATGTGTAATTTTACGTCTTTAGTGACTAACAAATTGAAAACGATGTCATTTTTATAGTCGGTCTGACAACTATGTTTTTACCGTTTTATTTTAATTTGCTATGCACGTTACCATATTTTATCCATTGGAGTCGTTTAATTTTATGTAAGAAAATATAACGAAACTCTGAAAATACAAGAACAAATATTTGATGGTCTGATAGAAAGACTCTGTTGTAAATTTACAAACTGATATATTGTTAGTTACGGATTATCAATATTCATCCATGAATACATATACTTATTGTCTCTTTATTATATAAACTCTAATGTTAATGCCACATAAACTTATCAGTGATAAATCATAATTAAAAAGACAGGTGTGCTATGTATTTTCTTATTATTTCTTTGATTAAATTTTTAATTATTACAATAGTAAGTGTGTCTCTACATTAGCTTCTTCTTCATTGTGTCTTTTCTAAGTTTCCTTTAGTTGTACCATTTCTTAGTTTAGTTGCTGGCTGACATGTCGGTTTTGCTAGGTTACATTGGGACTGCGTTTTACTTTTTTCACTTCTGATTCATTTTTAATTAAACTTACTCCTAAGCATTGTTATTTCTAGTTATATACGATTTAGCATCGCCTTATATTAATTAATCTTACATTTCTATGCAATAACACAGACTGGTGTTAAACTTCATTGATCTTTTCTCAGATAATTAGTGGACGTTAGAACACGTAGCTTTTTATGAGTTTTTGTTTTCATCGGGTTTTTCACGGTAAAGGTCATATGGTGTACTTTTTAGCTATTCAACCTGAGGAAGTCTTCAGGTGTCCTTCCGTAAATTATATCAGGTACGAACGGCACCTGAGTAGAACCACCAACGTTCCGTGAGCTAGCTGGATAGTTTCGTCACATGAAAAAAATCCAAAATGTTTGAACAGTTTTAATTTTGCCTTTATATCTATATAAAAACTACCGAAAACGTCCTATAAGGTCGCGAATAATACTATTCACAATCAGTAATACAGCTTTAAACTATTTTCCAGGGTGTCAGGAAGACGAAAATACGTTTTTGATTTTTCTTGATATGTTTTCTGGCGCCAAACAAAAACAAAGAGCTTGCAAACTAGCCGGTCAGTTATACTCTAAGGGTCGAACTGTTATGTTCATTTCATACCGAACTGACATTATGCTGGCATTCTATGGACAAATTATTCGTTCGAAAGCTGGACACTGTTTATTTCATGATAGAAATCGTTTTGAAGTGTATGTAAATGATAATTACCTTCAGAATCTATCATGGTTTATACATGATCTAAAACCATTTCACGACGTCTGGAACAGTACAAAAGCAAAAGCAGTTATATGGATTACAAGTGCGTGGTTAAATTATGATGAGCAGACATTTTCTAACTACGTAAAGTTGGTACTAGAAGGTTATGGCAGCAACGTTACTGTATACAATTTACGTGAAGAGCCAACAATACAAACCAATATACAAATTGTTTCGTCAGCAGTGACAGAAATACTTGTTCGTAATTGGGAAATTGTCAATTTAATAGGACCATGGTTTTTCAAAAATGAATGCACAGGTAAGGCAATATATTAAGATCTGTCCTGACACTTTTTCATTAAGCAAACTATGAACTACATCTAGAAACAGTGTAAGCAGTGTTGAATAATCTTACTAGATATACAAACATACATAGATAACAATTTCAGTGGTATACTGAAAATATTTATTACACCAATCCCTTAAAATATTTTTAAAGAATTTGTTGAGCATTATTTGTCTCCTGGTAAACTTCATATCAAATCAGATTTTTTCTGCCGACCATAAATGTCGCGAATCTAAAAAAATTTAAAACATTAGATAAAAAATGGTAAGTCTTTGCCAAAAATGTCATTTGATCTATTTTCAAATCAATCTTGATACATGCAAAAGGGTTATACCAACACAAATTCAACCATATTGGATAATGGCAATTTTCCATGTAACCGTTTCCGTGCACGACAACCCGACTATTGGACATAAGATCGACTTCCGTTAATTTCCCAAATGGGCGGGTCTCCTCGGGACGGATATTCCGGTCCGAACCGCAACATATGACAGATATTATTAGTCTAGCGTTATAGCAAATTAAAGGCAAGAACTTATATCATAGCCCTAAATATATTTTTTGGTCAGAAACATAACAAGTTGTTTGTGAACAGATCAGTTAGAACACTGGTATCGATCTACCATAGTCTGTTAAATTACTCGTTTTTCCAGTATATAATCGCATCTAAAAATTATACTTTCAGATATTAGAAATACTTCTTGCGCAGGTGGATACAAATGCCTTGGTAGCAGAGTGTGTTTGAAATTAGACCAGATTTGTGACGGAAATAGAAATTGTCCAAACGAGGATGACGAAGCGTATTGCGATTTCCACTGCCCACCTTCTTGTTTTTGTGGCCTGCTTACAATGAAATGTGAAGAAAATAGTAACACGAGCACAACCATACATGACTTGAACATTCATTACTCTACAAGAATGCTTGATTTAAGCCATACCAGTACATTTGGAAAGGACTTTCTGTTGTTATATTTTATTGACATACCTTTTCGTTACCTTTATTTTTTAAATGTTTCACATTGTAAAATTTCAGCATTATCTGACACGTACTTTTTTCGTATGACAAATTTACGTACATTGGATTTATCACATAATCAAATTCCACGACTTAAGAGATATACATTTTCTAATTTAACGCGTTTAACCAACTTGTTTCTGCACGGAAACGCCTTGCTGTCTTACATTGAACCAGAAACATTTCATGGCCTTAAGATAAGATCATTAGATTTAACAGGTTGTAGTATATTCACCATTTCAAGGAATACGTTTGCAGGTCTAATACTGGATAACGTTGATATTTCATTTAACTATGTAGACAAAGTAGAAGACCAAGCTTTCAATGAATTAACAACAAGGCAATTGAAACTTCAAGGAAATCCAATAAGTGTGTTTTCTAAAAAGATGTTTGATGGATTACAGTCAGTAGAACTGTTGCATACTCCAGCATTTAAGTTTTGTTGTATCCGACCTTTGTATCTTAGGGAAGATTTATGTCTTCCTTACCAAGACGAGTTCTCTTCTTGTGCAGACTTGATGCGGCACCCGATATTACAAGTGCTTCTTTGGGTGATCGGCAGCTTGGCGTTACTAGGCAACATTGCGTCGTTTGTATACAGAATGCATTTCGATAGGTATCGACTGAAGATTGGTTATGGTATATTTGTCACAAATCTAGCAATATCTGACTTGTTAATGGGAATTTATATGCTGATAATTGCTTTGGCTGATAATATATTTCGAGGCAGGTAAGTATATTTATAAATTAACATTGCAAATAGAACGACTAGAATAATATAAATGCTAAAATCTACGCATTTCGTTCATAATGCCATTCTTTTTAATAAATTTTCTAACAAAAAATAGTTTATAATTGAGTGAGTCAGTATTTCATATTAAAAATTCATCATTACTTGAATTCTGAAGTGCCGGACGGCTTGTGTGTTTAAAAGATTTGTCTCTTCTAATAAATAAAGGTGGTAATAAAGAATTGCATCAACTGGCTGTTTTCCTCTTTGTTCTGCGCATTTCAACGCACAAGTGAAATCTATCAGACTCTACGAAAGTTTGTTTTTATTTTCTCTTTGAACCGATTCAAATGTATTCCTTATATAAAATTTAGCACCATCTGTACCTAGCCATCCATTTTTTTTCTAGATACATAGAAGCCGACACATATTGGCGTTCAAGCAATTGGTGCAGACTTGCTGGTGTATTGTCAACGCTTTCATCCGAAGCAAGCGTCTTTTTTGTCGCCCTGATTACCATAGATCGGATTCTTGTTATCAAATTTCCGTTTGGAAACGTTCGTATTACTTCTCAAAAGGCAGTCGTGATATCCGTTATAATATGGGTATTTGCAGCGTTTCTTTCAATCTTGCCATTAATATATGTAGACTATTTCAGTGACGGATTCTATAGTAAATCAGCAGTTTGTCTTGCCTTGCCATTAACTCGTGACAGGCCCCCTGGATGGATTTATTCCTTCAGCGTTTTTGTCATCTTCAATTTCGCAATGTTTGTCCTGATAGCTCTTGGACAGCTACTCATTTACACAGAAGTAAGAAATCAAACAAAAATATCCAGGAGAATGAATGTCAGCCGAAAAAACGACTTAATTGTAGCGAGGAACTTGCTGTTACTTGTTTCAACTGACTTTTTATGCTGGTTTCCAATCGGAGTTATGGGTAACTTAAAAAGAAGATGATTCTAATCTATAAAATATCACATATTATTTAACCAAATAAAATATGGCACTAGTTGTATGTAAAATATTCATCAGATCTTTTTATATTTTTTTTTCATACAAGTTCACGTATTTTTTACTTAATGAACATCCATGTACTTTATACGAAGACTTTTGTCGAAATCAGGCTCAAAAAATAATAATATAGTATTTTCAAATTTGTCTTTTTCGAATAAATATGAAAAAGACTAGAATTCGCGTATATATATTCCTTTGTTATTAAAATTTGTGGATTTTTGTTTGTTTTCATGTATTCATAATTCTTAATTTTAAAATATGACTTTTTTATTGAATAAGAATAGGAAAAGAACTATTTCATTTTGTTATTTATCTGGATTTTAATTTCCTTTCTTGAATTCTTATTTGTAGATTTTCATTTCTTAATTTTCAGGGTTGGTTGCATTGAACGGAAACACTGTGCCAGGTGACGTTTACGCATGGACGGCTGTGTTGGTGCTGCCAGTAAACTCCGCATTAAATCCATTTCTGTATACACTTACAGCAATCATGAACAAGAAGGTCATTATCTTATTATATAAATTATAATATATTCTTTAAGTGTCATTAAAGATTACAAAATTTCTTGCTGCATTTTGATTCACCTCTAATCGAAGGGATATCGGCCAAAATTCCCGCGGCTGATAAATGGTAATGGTTCGGCCGCGAGAAATTGTATTTTCTGCCCAGTATTAAATAATGTTTGCGTTTGCGGTTTTATAATTTATTCAAAATTGATCTTTTTATGTAGATGAAGAATCATGCCTGCTGAAAAGGCTCGAACAAAAATCCTAGAATGATAACATTGCTTAAAACAATGGATTCGATAACAAGAAATTTGGGACATTACCCTTATAATAAACGATTATGAAGAACAATTAACCGTTTGCAGTCACTAAAAAAGCTAGTATGAAAGTATCTAAATGAAAAGCAAATAATTCTTTTTCCGACACAAATCAAAATCATGCTGAATAATTTATAGGCCCATCACACCTAAAAATGTAAATATAGTAACAATATATGTTACGATTAGAAATTTATATATTAACAGAACCATCTGTGATTACCGTTGTATTTGGCAATTTGTGCAGTTATTGCGATTAAGCATTGAAGTGAAAATACTAATTTCGGTATATTTTGCTATATTATAGACAAATAATTTCGCATATTTAGCTATTTCTCCAAGTCAACCATTATATTCATGCTAGTCCGTTTAAAAAAAGAAAGAAAAACATTTAATTAGTTTCTGAGGCCTAATGTGCCATTGAAGGAAATCACAGGAAGTTATCGTGGGATACTCGCGGCCGAATCATGATTAGATGTGTGTCAAAGACACCTATTTCACTGATTGCCTCACAATTTTAATGAGGCGATTAAAACAAATCAAAATGCCGGTTCTACACGATGTTCGGTATAACGAACAAATTGCGGCAACCAATATTATAATATAAATTCAACTGTGACAAATCAATATTTAAAATGCGAACGATTTCTATCAAATAAGCATAGAAAGTTATGTTATATAATAAAAAGCACTGACTGTTTAAAATGCACAATGACAGTCGCGAAAACAAATGGTTGAAAGAAAAAATATCGCCAGTGTTAACCCTGTGCAGTTCATCTTTCCATTCTGACAAAACATTTTATCATTTTTGCGAACATTTCAAAATATATCCAAACTAAGCAACGAGTACTGACCACATTAAGAAGACAGGGTTAATAATGTCTATGACATATATGTTGTAATTAACATCTGTTTACACTGAAAACATTTTTTATGGTTAAGGACACTTTCATAATTTTGTGTCAAAATTACATTGAACCATGAATATGCTGCTGAAAAAGGAATGTACAAAACATGCCTGGTTCCATGAAAAGAGCGTACATTTATATAACTTTTTAACCTCTTAACTGGTGCTGATAGAGATTTTATTGTTGTTTACAGTCGTTTAATCCGAACATAGACGAACAAAAACATGAAAACTTTAAAAAAGGTAAGGAACGATGATTTTAATGCTTAATATTTCTGATGAATAACCGGGTAAGAACTTAAAATTGAATAAAAAATATGATAAACAAGATCAACAAGGAAATGAGGTGTTCAATGAACGTAATCCCAAACGACCAAGCAAGAAGAACCAGCGGCAAGGAGTTCTGGAGAACCCCAAACAAAATAGAACAGGCCGCAAGGCAGAGCACAGATCACACAAATGATATAAAGAAGAAGCAATATAAGAATGCAAAACCAAGAGTCTAATGTTTGTGTTTTCTTAATGATATATTTAAATTAACAACCATAGACATATTTTTGTTTGCAATCATGAATTTTAGCGAGGACATATTTTGAGCTTTATGCACATAAACAGTTGATCCGCGCACACTTTAGTTGGAAATTATATAACAGAGTCTGCAGTTCTCTTGTAATTTTGTTGTGATAAATGTTTATGAGGGATCACTTTGTTTCCAGATTTTTTTTACAAAATTCTATATAGTTTCAATGTGCAGGTCGTTTATTAACCTCTTGTTTCATCCCTTTTATCACAGAGTCTGCAATTTCGTTTATGCGAATCCTTTCGCACTTTTCTCCTAGCCGAAAATTTCGATATGATATTGACCTGTCATACATGCTATGTAAAAGACCACTGCGGATACAAGAAGTGCTACTGATTGCCAGAGATCTTGCAAAAGGTCTTTCGGTCCTGCATAATGAAGATTTAGTCGTGCATGATATGAAGTGTAAAACAGTGGGAATAAAAATTTCCTACGACGTAAGTATCTTTGTTTTTATGTCCTCCTTGATTAATACCTTTATTTCAATATTTTAATTGTTGCATTATTGTTTTTATTTACCACTTATTAGGTTAATCTACTGCATATCTTAAATCTGGCCATTTCTAGTTTCTAAATCTGGTCACAGTCTCTTGTACATGTTGTAAGTGTGAAGAATCTGAATAACAAATGGCAAAGGTTTAGCTTACAACAATATAGAGATTCGTCAGATTTCACGGTCGTGCAAGCTGGACTTGTACTGTTCTGGCGGCAAAGGTTCATCTCTTTCTTTTATCCTGTAGATTAAATATAAATAGACTAATAATCATTTTCAGTAATGATGTATGCGATGATTACCGAATGAAATCCTATGCTGTCATGAGTTTATTCATAAAAGGAATAACATAACCGTTGTATTAAAGCCTTTAATCGATTAATAAACACAATCCTGTAGCGTCACTACCTTAAAGGGCATTATGAACACAATAAAATGTTACATGTATGTTATTCATTAAGTGTAATAGTTAACCTAAGTATTCAAAAGTATTCATATACAAGTTGAAAATGCAAATATAAATGTTGAAAAACTTAAAAAAGGCATTATGAGGAATAGAATAAAATGTTACATGTAGCTTATTCATTAAGTGTAATAGTTATCCTAAGTATACATATACAAGTTGAAATTGCAAATTCTAATGTTTAAAACTATAAGTATTATTATAATGACCTGAAATAGCCTACAAGTAACCTGTGCTCAAAATGAATAGAGAACAGTTAGAATTAATATTACGCATCAATTTAGATTGATAACTCGCATGCAAATAAATAAAAATCAGTTTTAATTAGATAAGTTAACACAAGCTGCACAAAATATTGTGAAGGCAATTACAACTTTCTTAATATACAACAGATAAAACCTGTGAAATAGAAAATCCACATTAATTCATTATTTAAGAATAATTAAAAGATAGTAATATCTAAATAGAATGAAACTTTTTGGCTGAAGCGAACGTTACAAAGGTAATCTTGGGCACATGTTCAAAGATATCACCACCACTCCGACACGATCAGAAAAAAAGTTTTATGCTGGCATTTTAATATCAAAAGTAGGCTACTTTATTGTTTGAATCTGGAAAACCTTGAGTACATTTATTAATACGATTAATATGCATAAACTTGATGCCCTGATACTAAAACTCGTATGCCTTGACCGTATTATCGGACTAATAGAAATAATAAATATAATTGTTTTTGTCTCAGGCGCAAATTACATTTATCATCATTTTTCTTCTTCCTTCTTCCATTTTATGGTTCATAGATAACTTACTTACATGTTTCGTTAAAACATGTCACATTGTGTAACTTTCAATATAAATAATGGCCTAACATGACGAATATCGTAAGATAATTCGAGTTCTAGTCATTATGCCTGTGTTGATAGAACGAAAAAGGCGATTTTAGTTTATATTTTGAACATTAAACTGATAGATATTTGTTTGTTGGCCTTTGCTCTATTTAATTTGACAATTACTTTTTATTTTCTTGTGTTAAGGGAGAAAAAATAAACAAAAGTATTGTGCTGTTGATTGCATTGCTTTTGGTCTACTTCCATCGGTCTTTTTGTTTCAGATGGTAAGAAAAGCATACTTCAACCAACTCCCCAAAGTACTAAAACACAACAGAGAGAAATCAGAGGACATGTACCAGTTTGGACATTTGATGAAAGAGTGTAGCAAGAGCATCAAAGTACTTGAATAAATCTAATTGTTCATATTTTAATGAACTTAAAATGAAAATGGTGGCGGACCATCTCCTAACAGGGATTGTAGAAAATTAATGTAGGATTTGTTTTAACTGAACTTGTTTTTACTGAACTTGAAAACAACTTATCATGAAACGCTTTCTACTGGACTTTTAGATAATTTTGTGTCAGAATATATTTAATATATTTAATTTGACTTATGAAGACTTATGATGGAACGGTTTAAAATTGGACTTGTCCAAATCCGTTAGACATCATGAAAAAATGGTCGATTAATCCGTATTTTTTTGAAAACTTTTTTTCAAATATAGGGATATTTGTCTTGTCGTCCATTACTTTATTTAAGTCTGGTGCCTACAGGAACATTGATTCTTGTATTGTTTAGGATCGTATACCGCTTACTAGTATATATGAGTGTGGATAACAATATTCCCTTGCATTGTATTTCATAAAGAGACCGAACGAAGCCAACTCTATAACTGCTTTGCTTTGTTTTTATAACAAAGGGAAGTCTTCTTTCAAGTTTTTTGTATTTAAATATCAATCACTTCAAGAAAAATTAAAATTGTTGAAAGTTATAGTTTTACCTTGTCTTTGTTTCATTTTGAGAAACAAGTTATCAGAGATTGTTGAATTGTAGAAATAAATGACAGAACATTTTACTAAACATTGGAAATGTAAGGATCAATTATTTCTTCACTGTTTTAACATTTTTGTTGTTGTTGTTCTGTTGTTTTTTTACTTTAATATTTAGATGAGGATTTATTACTTTATCCTTGTAGTTTTGTGATCTCGTATTGTGCTTTTTGTTATTTTCTTGTCAGGTGGAATTAATATTAAGAAAATGATCAATTGTTTTGTCATGCATTGCTTTATTTAAATCAAAAATGAAAAATAAATTGTAATTTGTTTGCATATATTGTTATCTTGAAATAATTTTGACATTATATATTTTGTAATGTTGAATTATTAAGTAAAATTGTATATGATTTAACATCTGGCCACTTTGATTATTATAAAACATTGATAAACTCAAACCTGGATGAAAACTTTAAATGGACATGACCTTCATTTAGTCTATTAAAAAGCAACATTTATTCATTTAAGGAAAATAACAAAGATATACTGACTGAATAGCGAATGGTGCAGATCACGGTTTCTTTATTTCACGATTTTTGAACCAATTGTAATGTTCACTATTCTGTATGTGTGTGTTTTTTAAACTGATTGGCAGTTATTATTATGAATCATTGTTCAATTTTTGTTTGTTGCTGTACCAGAAATGCATTAAATTATTGTGTGTTCAATCTATATGTCTATATTATGTTGTATTGGTGTATTGGAAAGTAAAGTTATTGTGCTGAAAACATGAAATAATTTATTGGTGTTATTGCAATGATAATTGTTTATAATAATATTGAAATTTTCACTCTATTTATCCCTCTATGTTTGAAACAATTGTTGAGTTTTTGATGTGATGTAATAGCATATGATGTAATGTACCCGTTATTTATAAGTAGAATCATACAAAGGATGCCCGGTTAACAATAATGTAAATATTGGCATACAAGATAAATTTTCCGGTCTTAATATAAAACATAAATTATTATCGCTAATTTATACTTCTGCGTTTTAGTAACGTTAACTTTCATGCGACAGTCATGGCGTATATAATGCCTATGAATTTATCGAATTTGATTGGTTTAAATCTTGAATACGATGCTTTATATAGCGTGAAGATTCGAAGCGCACACAATCTACAAATTACAATGTATTTTTAAACGCGTGCGCATAAAATGTATTATTACGTTTTGTTTTTATGGCATGTTTTTCGATTTAAATATCATAACATCAAAAGAAAGGTTAACAGTTACACCGCTATAATAACTTTATACTTAAATAACTTTTTATTGCGCAGCGTTCGCGAAACAGTTGAAAACCTTCACCCCCCCTCCCCGTCAATAAATAAAATAAAAAGTGAAACCCCATATGTACGATTGTATTTCTTTGCAAAATGGCCGAAGTAATGTTATTGTGCAGGGGAAAATGTAATGAACAATTTTTACTTCATCTGTTTATTCATTAACACTGAAGTTATGCATTTTTATAACACTTGTTGAGTTTTAAATACGAAATTTCATAATTATGAAACCGTGTACTTGTATTAATTTACAAGAATCATAGAAATGTGTACTGTCTTAAAGACATATAACTAGCCATAGCACGTCTATAATAAAGGTATTTTGAACATTTAAATGCTTTCAATCTATGTAGATCAAAGGATGTTAACGTGGCCTTTAAGAAAAGGTTTCTTATGTCAACAAGTGTTATCGTTTAAATTATATTATTAACATAACCGCTGAATATCACATCATATTCAATGGCTCACGAGTCAATATGTCTGTAATTCGTGGCCTTTCTATTATTTATATACACGGCTGTTGAAAATTAAAGATTTCTTTTTCTTTTTTAATCAATCAAATCTAAAATCAAATAAATCAATTATGCAGGCGTATGAATTTATAATAACGTCTTCTTACAGCCTATACAGGTTCGTATTATATATAGAAGATATTTGATTTTTTCAGTGTGTGATCGAAAATTTATTTCACGAGTGACCCTCAGAATTTAAATATTCACGAGTGTCGTAACCACGAGTTAAAATATTTAAAATCTGATGGTCACGAGTGAAATAAAAGCGTATAACAATGCCAACAGTGCTTTGATTTTGTATTGATTTTGTTTTGAATTGTAGTGTTTTTTTCCTAATTATAATCAGTATATTATGTATCTTTTTCTTAAATAAATGTATATTGTGTTACACTGAACGTCACATTTTTGTACTTTCATTTCTTGGAGGGTAAATAATACCTTGAGAGGAAAATCTTAACCTAACATAAGATACTATTCAACAGCTCACACTCACACTCATCCCCAGTGTTCTTTTTGTATTATTCTGCAAAAAAATCATATTTGTACATGCATATAAATATCTTTTAGAAATCTTGGAAAAAAAGAAGAGATTTATGATTACGTCTTCATTTGTCAATAATGAATTGAATTTCTGGATACTAGGCCAAGAACATGATAATTAGGAAAGCAACGATATCTGATTTCTCTATAGAAGGGACACACTAACAGAAAACAATACTCATTTTCAACTACATTCATGTTACAACGAAAACAAATTCGTTCAGGTCTTGGAATATTCCTGTGTCTACCTTCCCCTATCAGTAATTTATGAACAGAACATCTAAATCGACATAGAGAAGTACATAATTTGAATTAATATTATAGAACAAATATTTTTTAGCAACATGTTCATTTTTAAATATGCAATATGTTTTTAATCTAGGTAAATTGTTAATTTTACTTTGACATGGTTTGAAGTATTGATCTTTTATTCGTGCTATTAAAATATGAAGTTGATCATTTGTAACACATTGATTATTCCATAAAAACGGAAAACCTAAATCATTTAACAAATCCTGTACATCACTGGACCACTTGTTTAATAAAACATCATTATCATTTTTCATACTATCAATTCTATAAGTAAGTGTGTCGTTATGTTTAAGAGTTCTGTACCAAAATGTCAATATCCTTATCTTTCTATATACAATTAATGGACATCTTCCTAATTCTTCCTAATTCTTCATACACTGTTGTATTTACAGTATGTTGCTTTCACCTAACATCTGTTGCAAAAATTTCAAATGTACTCTTTCAATCTAATTAATTTCAAATGAACTCTTTCAAAATAACTTATCTAGTTTATTTTTTAAAGTCTCATCAATGTACATACATACAAGTTACAATCAATATATTCACAGTCATAATAAAGAATTACATGTATATTGCCACTCCGTGGAGTTATAAGAGAATGAGTCATATCATGTTACAAACATCCTATACATATAAGATGAAATCATTGAAAGGACCACAGTGAAATTAAATGAATTTATAAAGATTAGTAAAAACGCATAAGAGTAGGCTCATCAGTATCAGTTCAAGAAAGAAAAGTATATGTATTTATACATAAAATCTAATTAAAATGATTAATTAAAACTACCCGTCTTTGTAATATAAGATAGCAGATTTTGGCACAGATTCTTATCATATCTGGGTTGGAAAACAAAAAATCACATTAATTGGCATCAGATAGTGTTTTTTTTTTCTAATATCACAGTACACTGAACAATGAAACAATACAATTTCAGTACTATTACAGTCGAGACTGTCATATGTGACTTTCCAAGGGATCTTCAGGAAAAGGTCACATATGACAAGGAGTCTCTAAATACAGTCTCAAAGAAAATTAAATATAAATACCATCTATCTGTCTATATACCATTGTGACTTAACATACATAACTGTGTGAAGGAATATAATCTGACCAATTACAAATAAACATTCTTAAAATTTTTTATGTAAATAAAATAAGAATCCATGTAAAACAAATACTGTATATTCGCATGTATATTATAAAAAAAACATTTTTTGTATTAAGATTTAAATTGAATCTGTGTAGTATAAAATAAATTCTTTATGGAATTTGATGCATTCAAATTATAGAAATAAATATCATACTTGTTTAAAAGTTAATCATATCCATATCCAAAGCTTTTTTCTGGTTTGGTATCAATATTTTTCCGTATTACTTATACAGCCATAGAAAGGTACATTTAAAAAATGCTGCCTAAAAAAAATCTTCCGTTGGCACTCTATAATTAAAACAAAATCTGACACAAGTCTTAATCCAGTTTACTCAGGTCATTATGTTCATTACACACACATCGATTGCATCATGCTTACCATATATATGCAGTAGGGAACAGACGCTACGTCACTCAATACCTGTTAAGTATATACATGTTAACTGACTGTTTAATTGAACCTGGAAGATGTGTAAAGTTTGTTTGCTACTGGATTATAATTGGACTTTATTTTTTTGGCCCTCTGGGTGCTAAAATGGGTATTATCTATCTGATTTACGGACAATTAAAATGTGTGAAAACAGACAAAACATTGCATTTGGACCAGACACTTAGGGTCGCTTGCCACATATGACAGGGAGTCGTTTAATTCAGACCATTTATATATGAAAATACGTTGGGAGTAGTGAAACAAGGTCGGATAAGACAGGGAGTCGTTGAAATCAGGGGGTCGCTAAGGCAGTCTCGACTAAATAGACAAATTCTTTCATCAATTGGCAAACCTTCGTATCTGCCAGTTTCAATTCTAATGGAAACAAGCCCACACCGAAACTTACAAAACGCGGACCCGTGTCTGGGCGAAAAAATCGTTTTGCAATATTGCTCAGTGACATATTCATTACAACCGGAGTTTATTACCGCCTCGTCTAGAAAGACCAGTATCACTATTAATTCTGTCTCTCCAGTTGGTAATGTACTTATTATGACTTTCTGTACAATAGGTGTTGGGCTGTAAAATATTATTATATATTATAATATATGTTTAAATGACTGTAATAGATAAATTGCTTTATCAAAAGTTGCCAATATTTACAAAAACGATTGGACCTTGACTACCCAGAGTGCTATTCGTTTTTTTACTTTACCTCTCTCCCCCCTCTCTCTCTCTCTCTTCTCTCTCTCTCTCTCTCTCTCTCTCTCCCTACCCCCCCCCCAACGTTAAAATGATTAAGGAGGGAAGAATCAAACAGAGAAGATTTCTAAACTTTCGCAAACAGATATCTAAGTTAACTGTAGTTAATGTCACACAAATCACTGTGTTAAGTCAAAGCAAAGTACTGTTTTAAGTAAGTCTCTTAAGTTCTCTCGCCAGAGTTTCTTATCAAAATGAAACTGGAATTTCATAAAAAACAAATGTCAGATTCTTTTCTCAGATATTCATGGGACTTGCATAAGGTTAACCGTGGAATTCTAGTTCTTTTATTGATGTTAATGAATGGTGCAGCGATCGATATGCCGCCGGAATGCGCCCGAGTCGCCGAAACGACGATATCCCATGTTCCACATTGTTTGGCAAATGAGCATATATAAGTAGACTTTTCGCCTTTCTATAACTTTAGTTTTAAGAGTGGAAATAAAATATTTTTTACTTCATCGGTGGGTTTGTATTTGGTAATGGTAACCTATAGTAAACCTAAGAAGATTGTTTTGTTGGTTTTTTTTTGGTTGAAGCAGGGGTCCAGGGGGGTTGTGGGGTGGCCATACACTGCCAGATACTGCAACCTGTGGGCCGACATGGGGAAATGTGGATTAAAATTTCATAGATATACAGTGCTTACAATTAAATTTAGATGGATTTATCTGGCAGATCTACATATTAATCGAGGCTGCATCATATACAATCAAACTTTAACATCTTAAGTGTGAAAAAAGGATTTTACTATTTTGACAGAAGTCACGAAAACGGATAAAAAAAACACAGTAACATTTTGGGAAACTCTTTCATTAGGACACCAGAGGATTTAGGCCGTTTTGTACTAAACTCTTCTTTAACTTTTCAAAGTTTAAAACGTCGGCATTAGTGACAATATAGAAGCTCCCAGTATGCTGGATGTCTTTTTTCCTCTTTTGTATGGATGATGTTATTCAAGCCCGACTTTGATCAAACTGTCTATTTAATAACTGAATGATACACAAAAAAATAAAACATTGATTGCTTTATGGAAGTGATCCGTAATTATGTCGATAATTTTGATATCAGGCATCTATCTATGTTAGAAATTTAAAAGGTGCCCCGAAGTGTTAAGCTTATTTATGCGTATGTTTTTGATGTATTTACATTTTTATCGAGGACTCTTGTCATTTTGCAGTAAATCATGCGAATAAAACTGGTGTAGGTTTCATGCATGCGTATTACAAATTTTCATAAACTTTAATCCCAACATTATATAATAATAGTAAAGCCTGTGGTTGTGATAATATACCTATGGAAATTTTAAAAAATGTTTGCTCTGTGTCTTTTCTTCATATTTTGTATAATATCTGTTTTTCAAAAGGAATTATTCCTTCTGAATGGAATAAGATAATAATAAATATCTAGAAACAAAGTGATCCCTTGGAAGCATTAATCACAACAAAATTATAAGAGAACTGCAGACTCGGTTTGATTGAGTCTGTACATGAGGGATAATGTAAAGGGCAACATTCTTCACCCCCCCCCGCAGCACCGGGTTGAGCGGTACTCAATTCTCAACACTTAATAGTGCTGGCTTCAATGATCCCGAAGGACCAGAAAAATATAACACACTGAAGTGAAGTACGTGGCAACTTTTTACATCTGCCATACAGCACTTGACACCTGCTGTTGTAAAGTATAAAAATCTAGAAACAAAGTGATCCCTCGGAAGCATGAATCACAACAAAATTACAAGAGAACTGCAGACCCGGTTTGATTGATTCTGTACAACCGAATTCAAGTACTGTCGTTCCAAGAGATCCATTGTCCTATAGAGGCTTGTCATTGTCTTGCAGCATGTATAACATATATCATCAAAATGGACAGAATCTAATAATATACTCAGTGATTCTTTTATGAGCAAAATGGTTTTAGGAAAGGTTACAGTATCATTGAGTATGTGACATCTTTAAATAATATTGTAGAAACTAGAAAGAAAAAGACATTATCAATCTTTTGTGCATTCTATGATTTCTGTAAGGCATATAACTTTATTGACAGATCATTGTTATGGAACAAATTAGATAGTAAAGGTATCCATAGTAATATGTTACAGGCAATACAGTCACTATATAACCAAGTTCGTCTTGTGTAAGGATAAATAGCCTAACAACAGAATGGTTCGAGGTCAAATGTAGGCTTCGACAGATGTGTTCGTTATCATCTTTATTGTTTAATATGTTTATAGATGATAAAAGTTGTAAAAATTAAAGCTATTAGTAAAAGAATTGATATAAATAATGATACGGTTTGCATTTTATTATATGCTAATGATATTTTACTTGTAGCTAAAACTGAAAATGATCTTCAACTTATTCTTAATGTTTTGACAAATTAGTGTACGCCAAATGCTATGATAGTAAATGATGATAAGAGCAACATTATTCACTTCAGGTCGCAGTCGGCCAGCAGATCCTCATTTGATTTCACATGTGGCGAGCATAGTCTTAAAATTGTAGGACAATATACCTACCTTGGTTTGTTACTTGATGAGTTTCTTGATTATAATAAGACCGCTAAATGTATAGCTCAAAGTGCAGGTAGAGCACTGGGGTTACTTATTGCCAAGTCAAACAATTGGGTCCATGTAATATGATGTCTTTGTTAAGTTGTATGATTTAATGGTTTGGCCAGTCATTTAATAGGGTGCTTCTATTTGTGGTAATAAGTAATTTTCCTGCATTGATGCGATACTGAATAGGGCAATGAGTTTTTATCCGCCCTACCTGCGGTATACACCTACAGCAGCTTTATATGGAGAGTAAGCATGGCATAATTACTGACAGAGCCTACCTACAGACATTTTGGATTAAATTTGGACCTTAAAGTGATAGTCTTATACTCGTAGCTGCCGTTTCTGTTTCAACTGTTTGCATGCACTGACATTAGTTTGTTATTAAAGAAAATATCGATTTATGTTCAAAATCGTCTTGTTACGGCTCAAACGATGCCAATCTAGACAAAAAGTGCTTTTTCGCTTTAAAATTCCATCTTTCGTCGTATCAACTGGTCTTATTTTGTACACTTTTCGAAACAGTAATAATTTCCCATGTGGGTGCTCTTTAAGGAATCCACTTACCCTTGTTTGTTGCTGACACTTCTAACTTTTAAATTTTTAAATGGTTTTTGGGGGGGTAAGAAAATTCAAAGACTTTTTAAAAGAAAACCCAACCAAAATTTGAGAAAATGGGGGGATGAGTTGTGAAATGGGAATTATGAAAACAAATTAAATTTACAATAAAAACAAATGGCCATGATTTCTAAGGGCAAATCACGAAAACCTCAGTGAGAAAAATTTATATTAATAACTGGTATTAGGTCACAAATCTAGGTCAACTCCTATCAAATTCAAATCTGCGTCTAAAAGTGTGCACACACTCTATTTTAATAGTCGTAATACTACACACGAGAGAATGTCACAAATACAAAATCTGGGTGAAATATTTGCTGTGGACAGATAATGGATACTACTGAAATCATTTGTTGATAAGGAATGTCAAAACTTGCCCTGAAAGTCACTAATTGTAAAATCAACAGTTGTTATAATTATTAGTTACTGGTTGCCAAGAAAAAGTAATTTGTTGCTATTTCACGGTTGGTTTGTAAATTTAAAAACCAAAAAAACTCTGACAAAATTCCAATAAGAAATTCTATAGCTTTAATTTTTTCAAATAGTAAGTTGGTCTCTTATACTTTTTTTGTTGACATTTCATGACTTATATAAGGTTTGAGGATCATGAGAGGATGTAATACTAATTCAGATTGTGCTGGGGTGTTAGAGACTTTGCACCTATAATTATTTCTTACAAACCAATCCACGTCTTCATTTTTTCTCTTTCACGCTTTTTCCTCACTCACTAGATGTTGTATCACTTTATATTTAGAGGCTATGCATTCAATTTTTGTGATAATTTTACATCAATACATTCACATATTTGTTGCACAATAAAATCAAACGAAGCAAATTGAACAAATTATTAAAAGTACTGCAGAATCGTGTAAATTTAAATTACTTTTGAGGTAAATAGTTGTAATGGCTTTCGAATGTGATTTGCCGTCCCAGAAAAACCAAACTATCGATTGTTTTTTAAGCAAACTTTTTTATCTGTTTATTAGGTTTTAGTCAATGGTTGCAATAGAAAGTCAAACCAACAGTTGATACAGAAGTACATGGTCGCTAAAAAGTAATGAATTGCTATTTCACGGTTGAGTTGTAGTTCCAAAAACCAGAAACTGTATATACATATTAAAATCTACTTAAAGTAGAAGTTTCATAATACAATAAATAATTCTTAAAGTAGAAATTTTATAAAAACATATGTAAGCCACTTTGTAAAAATTAAGTACATCCTACATGTAAGGTTTTACTTTGAATATGACTCTGTGTTCATGGTAAAGAAATATCCCACTTGGTCCTCTTTTGATAATATTATGGAAAGTACAAAAAGATTTTCATTTATTAACGTAGCAATCTACGTAACGATTTTGACCACATCTAAATGCAAGATGATTTATTGTAAAGGGCAAGTCACATGGTCACAGAAAGCATGCGCCCCAATTTTTGTGTTTTAATGAAAGTAGAGGCCCATATTATAAATTTATGGTCATTCATACTCTATAATCATCTGGGTTTAAAATGTTTATATATATATAAGTAGTTAATGGTGTAAATGCATTATTGTTAAAGCAATAAGTTCAGAATGGTGCCATATTATATTCAAAAAAACTTTTACATATAACAACTAAACACTGGAATGTAATATGCGAGACCGCTTGTATGTTTGGGTGACTTGTGCAAAACAAAAAACAAAAATAAAAATAATAAACCGTTTGAATTCTTTCGATTTGATTGTTGTGTTATTAAAGTGAGAAGAATTTTGGAAACCTGTGCCTATTTGCAATCACAGTGAAGTAAACTATCAAGTACCATCGAAAACAAAACAAAACGTTTTAGGTAACATATTAAAATGAATTATATTCATCCAAACAATAAACGCAGATTTTGAAATCTTATCAATTTTTGCTTCACAAAATAATTTTGGACATAAGTTTGAATTTAAAAAGGTTTGTCACGAAAAGTTTCTCGCTAGAAACTGACATTCAAACTTTAAAACACCAATTATATATCGCTCAAATCAACTGAGCATACATTATGAATGTACAAAAATAACTGGTTTTGTGTACAAAATTAGTTATGTACGTATACGTTATAATTTAGGGACTTTGTTCCTTGATGTCAAGTTTATTGTTGATTTAGCTTTAAGCCGTAAAAGTTAATAAGCAAAGTCTTTAATTATAATGGTTCTTGGTAAATTCCACGAGTTTTTATCGATCATCAGTTTCATTTTTCAACTGATACACAATGCATTACATTGTGTCAATGTCAACATAAAGACAAAAAAGAAACTATTTTTATACAGTCTTAGTTTATAGACACTATAAATACGTAATAATACAAAATGGAATACAAATCTATCATAAAATGTAAAATACAAATATATTTCTACGTGTTATAATATCAGGAAAAACATTTAATAAATATGTAAACAAAACATTGCATATATTGTCACAAACTTGGAAAGATAACACATTTAGAAGCGGGTTTTGATCCAGGTAAGCATGGCTAGGCTGAAAGCAGTGAAGGATAGTTTAACTTTAGCTGTCGCAGAGCTGCTTCCCTGAAACACAAACATTTTAACGTTTAAATTGTTGTGTATTTTTTAAACACTCGTCAAAATATAAAAGTAAAGATGTACTCGTATCTAGTTTGACGAACATTGTTGAGTTTTAATTACAATCAAATTTATTTTTATTAAATGTAGTGTAGATGAAAACAGTCTTTTTTAGTTGCCGTATGATTCTACAGTCTTGAACACATTTTAAGTTTAATAAAACCAGCATGAATTGTAAATTATGATTCTCGAAATTGTTAAGACTATCAATTTAGATCTTATATCTAGATAGTACCAGTTTTTCGTTAACTGTTAAACAAAATAAAATAATTATAAAGACTGTATAAAAGGGCCTTAACAGATGATAAGGTTTCAGATGTACAACACCAATTACAGATAAAGTGTGCAATTCTACAACAGTAACACGTGCATTCGGACCGTCATTCTATTTTTATGAGAAAAAAATCCGAGCAAAGAAATCCCTAGATATATTTTGACTTCTCAGTCTAGTCATATTCTGATTGATCTAGTATTCTTTGAGCATTACACAAACGGTCCCCATGATCTTCTTTACTCAAGCTCACTGATATGTTTACACATTAGCCAAAATTGTTCTGGAAACACATCATCATGTAATATCTGTTTCTTATCATCGTGGGAATTCTGTAGACTAATATTATAAGAAGTACATGTCATATCCTGTAAATCTAATACTTATCTTTATGGATTCAAGAAATGAATCATCTAAACACATTAATATTTGCTTATATATTATATTTGATATAATATTGGTGTTGTACTTCAGAAATGGTAAACTGTGATGAGTCATCGTAGACGATACTACAAGTATACATACACATTTGTAAGGTCCACCGTACTTTGTATATAACTGCTTTATGTCTGTGTTTTCACAAATGGAAATTGAATAACCAAGTTTTCGGATATCTTCTTGAAATCGTGCACCATCTGCAGTACAAGTTTTGCCGTCTGGACTTGGACTCATACTGACACATTTACGCGTGGCTTCCAAAGAGCTACAACAAATGAGCCGCGTCATGACAGAATCAACATAATGGGTTTGCGACCAGCATGTATCCAGACCAGCCTGCGCATCCGCGCAGTCTGATCCGGATCCATGCTGTTCGCTTACAGACCCTATAACAAGTAAACAAACTGATAGCGAACAGCATGGATCCTGATCAGACTGCGCTGATGCGCAGGCTGGTCTGGATCCATGCTGGTCGCAAACCCATTATGTTGGTTTTGTCATGGCGCGGCTCAAATATTTTCAAGAAAAACATTTTAGTTTAAACATATTTATTTCCCGAATATTTACATGATATACATAATACAATACAATCAGAATACAAATATATAATATATTCAAAGAAAAGGATGAGAATGAAAGACTAAGTCTTATAAAATTCTTCTCCTTTTAGTGTAACTTTATAATGAGTCGATTTTCTAATATTTTGTACAATTATCAAAAAAGTGGAATGTAAATATTTGTGACGAAGTAAACGTTATATTTATAAGTAATCATCGGGATAAGAATTAGAAATTATAATAACGAAAAAAGAAGAAAGGAAAACAAATAATAAAATAGGAAGAAAAAAGAAAGAAAGAGAAAAGAAAGATTGCTTCACTGTTTCACTTTAAGTTCAGAGAAATCGCTTTGATTCTGAGATAAAAGTATGAACATGTTTAAAGATATTGGCATTATCAGTATCTGAGATGTCCGGGTTGCCAAAAAGTAGGGTATTGAGGGTAATATCGAAATTATTTAGATTTCCCAATAATTTTTCTCTACATGTACGAAAGCGATTGCATTCGAAGAAGTAATGAAAGTTAGTTTCCATTTGACCACACTCACATAATGGCGATGGTGATATATTTTTAAGAAATAAATGATAATTTAGGGAGCTACATTTTGTGCGTAACCTGGTGTGAAGAATTTGAAGTTTTCTATCACCAAAATAAAAGTATTTTGGTGTAGTTTTCTTATCACGTAATAGATAATTTTTAAACATTGAAAGGGTTGGTAGATTCCTTATGTTAAGGGGCAAGTTGTTCCATTCACGAATTGAAGATGGGAAAAAAGAACTAAAGTATAAAGATGTCCTTGCTGAAATACCAATAGTGTCGTTTGAATTTCTAAGGTTATAACGAGTGTTTGTTTGATACGGTATTGGTTCTGACAAGTATTCTGGTGCAATGCCATGTTTGATTTTATAGAATAATGTTAATCTATGTTTATAACGTCTTTGTTCTAATGTTTCCCAATTTACTTCATTATTTAAGTTTTCAATTGAAACTAGTCTTGTTGCACCAGACACTATTCTAGCACATTCATTTTGTATTTTATCTAAGAGGTCAAGTTCATACTGAAATGCGTTTCCCCATACCACATCCGCATATTCAAGGATTGGTCGGATAAACGATATATAAATAATTTCAAGAGATTTACGATCTAGCATGAATTTCAGTTTTCTCATTATGTTCACCCGTTTCCATGCTTTTTCATTAATATATTCTATATGTGAATGCCACAGGCAATTGTGAGACAAAAATAATCCTAAGTGTTTATGATCTTTTACTTCAGGTATAGTTTGATTAAGCATTTGAAGTGGTTGGTGATATGAATTTCTTTTTCTAGAGACAATAAGGGATTCTGATTTAGACGGATTGAAAGTGACAAGCCATTTTTCTGCCCATGCAGCTATTATTTCAATATCTGATTGTAATTGTTGTGCTGCAGTTTGTGGGTTTTCAATAACAAGATAGAGACTGGTATCATCAGCAAAAAGATTAACATTGGATTGAAGATCTTGGACTATGTCATTTATGTAGATGAGAAAAAGTAAAGGACCAAGGATCGAACCTTGTGGAACACCAGCTGAGAGAACACCCCAAGAAGATTTGGCATTTCTTAGAACAACACACTGACGTCTGCAGCTTAAATAATCCTGAAACCATTTAAATATGTTTCCAGATACACCATAATATTTTAATTTACAGAGAATGCCTTTGTGCCAGACTTTATCGAATGCCTTGCTTATGTCGAAGAATATAACTCGAGCTTCGAGACCGTCATCAAGTGCTTTGCAAAGTATGTCATAAATATAAACAAGTTGATTTACAGTTGAATCCCCGGTATAAACCCAGATTGCACAGGCGTAAGAATTCTATTCGCGTTCAAATGATTAAATAAATGCTTAAAGATCAGTCGTTCAAAAACTTTTTCCATAGTGTTGAGCAGTGAAATTGGTCTATAATTAGAAGGGAGAGATGCATCACCTTTTTTAAAGATAGCAGTAACATGGGCTTCCTTCCAAGAGGCTGGTACTTTACAGCAAGATAGAGACTGATTAAACAGATTAGTTAAAGGAATAGAGAGTTCTTTTGCGGCTTCACGCAAAATTTTATTACTAATACCATCTGGTCCAGATGCTTTGTCGACTTTAAGAGATTTAAGAATATCTTCAGTTTCAGATGCAGTTAGTAAAAGATCGTTAATAACAGTGGACGTTGTTTGTGGGCCTAGGTCAGGAACATTTGAGTCAGAATTATCAATATAGGTTTGATTTAAGAAATACTCGTTCAATAGGTTTGCCTTTTGGTCTTCAGAGAATACAATTTCCTGGGTGTTTTGATTTTGTAATGGGGGAATTGACGTTGTCTGTGTAGGTGAGATAAAAGATTTTAATATTTTCCACCAGTCTTTTGAAGATAACGATTCCTGTTTTAGTTTGTCCGATAATTTAGAGTAATAAATAGCTTTCGCCTCTTTAATCTGAGATACTATTTGATTTCTTAATTGTTTAAATTTCACCAAGTGCATATTGGATTGAGTTAATTTGGCTTTTCTGTACAATCGTTTACGTCTACGAATATTTGACCTGATAGTATTTGTTATCCATGGGGCATCTAGAGGTCTTACATATATATCCTTATTTGGTATATTATATTTTGAGATTATTAAAATTTGATTTGAAACGTTGTCTGCGTATTTACTGATATTGAAATCGAAACATTCTTCCCATTGGAAACTGTTAAAATCATTTCGAAGCTTGACGTAATCACCACGATTGTATTCCCATATAGTGCGTTGAAAGCATGGCTGTTTTGGTTTACGGAATTTAAAAAGACAAAAAACTGGAACATGGTAACGCTGTTCTTGGTCAAGGATGTGTTCGCCTACTCCAGATTTGATAATAGTATTTTTATTTGAAACAAAAATGAGATCGATCAATGACTGACTCGATTCTGTGAAGTGAGTTGATTCTTCAATTATTTGTTCCATATTGAATTGTTGACAAATTGAAAGAATTTTTCTATTTGTGTTAGTATTAAATGCGTCATAGTTAAAATCGCCTGTAACAATGATATCATTAATATCCGTGTCAACAGCTAATGAGATAGAGTCTTCAATATCATTATTGTAAAGTGTATTGGAGTTAGGAGCGCGATAGAAAAGACCGATCAGGACACGTTTGTTATTTTCGAGTCTGAGCTCTATCCAAATATTTTCTACACGGTTTAGTTCTAAATCATATCTCCTTTTATAATGCAAGTTGCTTTTAACATATAACATAACTCCACCATGAGAATCAAATGTACGATCTTTCCTTTCGGGTTTGTGAAATGACAAAAGCAAGAGGTCCTCAGACGATACCGAGTCGTTAAGCCATGTTTCCGAGAAAGCGAGTATGTCAAACTCTTTGAGTTCAGTAAAGAGCAGGTCAAGTTTATTACGTACACTTTGAACATTTAAATGGACTAAGGAAAGATGATATCTGAAACTCGAAAGAACGTCTGATTCAGTAGAACTTGTGGAAACAGGACCAGGGTTTTCATGGATATCTCCAGATTGTAACAAAAGAATGGCGAGCCATGTACAAAGAGTCATAAGAGAAATAAATATCAATGCATTGTATGTAAAGCATTTATTATCATATACGCGTGAGTGGTTGAAAGTAAATTTCTTTAGAGGCAGGTGTATTTTGACCTTAATATTTGAGGATCTCATGATCTCAATGTATAAAGAGCAAATGTTCGAGTGTGACAGAGTACTTACGCCCAACAGAAAGATAATATGTGTGAAAAGTGGAAAAAACCCGAAATATTTGTACGAGCCCATGATGGTGAGTGTGTTTAGTTTATCATATTTATGTTATTGATGAAATAAATGATAGAAAGAGAAATATAACCATCATGGACATAGTAATGTTTACATAGATGCCGTTTTTAGAAGCAATACCGAATTCTTTGACAAAAAGTGAAACATTTAATGAGATAAGAAAGGTAAAAGGAAAGTATAGAAGGAAATAAGAGGAAGGAAAAATGCAAGGATGAGAGAACATGTCCCTGTTACTGAAGAATGGGTGGATAAAATTGGCTAAAGTTATGTTTGTTATGTTTGTAATTTATCTATCTTGGATTATAATTATGCATGACGTGTCGTTTTCACACAAACACTTACTCACACACACGCACGCACCAACGCACACACGCACGCACTCACCACACACACGCACACACACGCACGCACGCACACACGCACGCACACAGTGCCCGCGCGCGCCCGTTCAAAAATGCACATCACACGCATACGTACATACAAAAAAACACGTTCATATTTGTATACATATATAGTATTTAGTAAAGTATTGTTTGGTTAAATAGTATTAATAATGAGTTATAGATATTGAGCTTTATGTTAATTTTGTTCTTGAAATACTGATCATTGTTTACAACAACATAGAGATACTTTACTTTTTACTGCGGAAAATTATGAGATTACATTGCGGCATTTTGTTTATTAAAAGTGTTCAGAATTAAGTCATTTATTACTGGTAGAATTTTGAAAAGTTTGATGTGGAAATTTAAATAGACATTAGGGTAATGTGTGAGTTTTTTCTCTTTAGATTGTGTTTAACTATCTGTTTATGCTGTTTGCATCTGTATCAAACCGTACAGATAATCCTACATGGTAATACATAGTGATGCTAGTAATTCTACATGTAATTCATATATAAACGTAACACTCAGGAGAAGAATTTCATAGAATGTAACTTATATAACAGCTAAACAGAAAGATATAAATTAAAAATAAAACAAAATACCTGTTACTAGGATTTGATTAGTTGAAATATACAAAAAAGAAAAAAAAATATATGTGAAGAAACTTGTTATAAAAGTAGGCTATAGATCTATATTCTTTTAAAAATATTGTTGTTTTAATTATAATGAGTCATGATAATCAGCTAAAAACAAATGACATCAAAACACAGTTACATCATCAAATATGAAGAAGAGAATAAAAAAATAACTGAAATCTAAACAGTCAATATGTTTCAAATATCTATTTATCTTAAGTATAATTTCTATAGCACGATTTAAATTATCATGTGTTTTGTAATGTTGATTAAGGTAAGCCTAAGACCCCAAACGATTTAGGATTATTAGAAATTCCTCAATGTTCTATGTTATTAAAATAATGAATAACAAAAACTTTGAACAATCATGTTTTTTCAAGTTATTAAAGAAAGAAATGCTATAGTCAAAACATTTTGACTCAAAGCATCAAATGAAAGTCGGAATGTTTTGGTATACAAAATGACAGACAAGGTGTTTGCGACACAAACAAAATGGCATGTGTCTTCCAACAAATAAAACTGGTGTTTGTGTTAAGGGAATCTGATAAGACTTAAATAAAAACAAAAGCTGTCACAGAAAGTGACAAGTGCCCCCGAATGATTCTAGTAATAAACCACCTATTACATGTCAAGTGTGGTGGTAAAAATTGACAAAGTTCGAAAACTAGCAGTGACCTTTAAGTGAGACAAGGAAACCTGTGTCTTGTTCACAACACATTGTCCATCTAATGTGACTTGATATCTTTTAATAAAAATTGAAACTTTCATGTATATGGAAGTTACAGAACGGACACTGTATATAACATAAACATTGAAAAAGTTTAAACCTCAGCAGTGACCTTAAACTAAGGTGTAGGAACACGGGCCTTAAGGGCAACACATCATACATTTATGATAATTTCATATGTGAAATAAAAAATATAATCATTTCATGCATATTAGTTTCAGAGACACCACCATCTCTGCCTATATGTATGTTAAAGGGAGACACAGGCGAAATTTTCATTTCTTAGTTTTGGAGTTTTCATTCATTATTCTGTAAATGCCCTCAAAATGAATACATCAGACAGTCAAAGAAACACATTTTTTCTCCATATAAAGAATTAAATTGTTGTTTCCTAACTTGACCCGCGTGGGTCAGGTTAGAGCGCTAGGATTTCAAAATAGTTGTCACAGTGAACTCAGGAAACGTTAAAGAACAAGTCAAATGAATGACATAGACTTGTTTCAATCCTACAATATCCATAAAATCTGTTATTGTAACTTCAAGAGTTTATTCAAGTCACATGACTTGTTTTAAAACGATTCGGTGATTTTATTTGCGTCTAAATTATGTTCAATATAAGTAGATATATTTACGCTTCAAACCCAAAATATGTAGAATTTAAACATAAATTCATGCTGGAACTTTAAGAAATGTCATTTAGCGTGATTTGAGTACATGAGATCATTTTGATATTTTTGTCATTATTTTGCCTGAATATCCCTTTAACATCAAAATTGACAAAGTTTGAACCCCCATAGTGACCTTGAACTAAGTCACAGAAGAGTCTTGTTCACGACACATCATACATCTATAATTATTTCATATATGAAAGAAAAATTAAAATCCCTTCTTTCAAAGCGGACACGACCACCGCCTTCTATATTCATATAACATAACAAATGACAAAGTTTGAACCTCCACAGTCACCTTGGCCTTAGTTGTAGAAACCCTGGTCTTGTTCGCGACACACCATACATCTATGGCAAATTAATATGTGAAAGAAAAATTACAATCCTTTCATGAATACTGAAGTTTCTGAGTGGACACGATCATCTATATTTTTATCACATAAAAAATGACAAAGTTTGAAGCCCCACAGTGACCTTGACCTAACTCATAGAAACCCGAGTCTTGTTCGCGACACACCATATATCTATGGTTATTTCATATGTGAAAAAAAACACTAAAAACCCTTCAATGAATACTGATGTTTCAGAGCGGACACGACCACCACCTTCATTGACCTTAGTGGTAGAGTCTTGTTTGCGACACTCCATACATCTATGGTTATTTCATATGTGAAAAAAAATACAATCCTTCCATGTATACTGAAGTTTCAGAGCGGACCTTAGTGGTAGAAACCTGATTCTTGTCCGCGACACACCATATATCTATGGTTATTTCATATATGAAAGAAAATTTAAATCCTTCCATAAATACTGAAGTTTCAGAGCGGACACGACCACCACCTTCTATATTTATATAACGTTAAAAATGACAAAGTTTGAACCCCTACAGTGACCTTGACCTTAGTGGTAGAAACCTGATTCTTAATTGCGACACACCATACATCTATGGTTATATCCCATTTTAAAGAAAAATTAAAATCCTTTCATGCATACTGACGTTTCAGAGCGGACACGACCACCACCTTCTATATTTATATAAGATTAAAATTGACAAAATGTGAACCCCCACAGTGACCTTGACCTTATGGTAGAAGCCTGAGTCTTGACCGCGACACACCATACACTAATGGTTATTTCATATATGAAAGAAAAATTAAAATCCTTCCATGCATAATGAAGTTTCAGAGCGGACACGACCACCACTGTCTAAATGTATAAAGCGAGACGGACTGACTGACAGACGGACTGACGGCCAGACTGACAGGCGGACCGTTCGATTTAAATGTGCCACCCTTCGGGGGCATAAAAACATCAGTAGGGATTAATAAAGTACAGACAAGTTGTAAAAACATAAAACATACAGAAACATTAAAGGGCATGAAATGGAGGATCTTTAACGTTTCCGTAATAATACTGTTTTGCTTTAACGGTTTAAAACTGGTGCAAAACTTTTCTTAGCAAATTTATAACTTGCATTAAAATATCTTTTTTCCTCATTTTTAAAACAATCATACTTTACCTTTACATATCACGATTTCTTGAAAGAAAAAAATGTCTGCTAACTACAAAAATCTTACCACTGCACCACAGACAATAGTTATTTCAGGAAAAAGCACGAGCGAAACCAAATTATCGTTATGAACTGCTCATGGAAAGAAATTAAGGCTGGCAAGCTTTCATCACGATACGCTTAAATACATTCAGAGGCACTTATAAACCGGCACTTACATTTTTAAGTATAAATAGGTTATTTGTTAACGGATTTTGTTCAAATTTGGACCATACAAAATTCAACATATCATACCTACTAATTATAATTATATTTACAATTTATCGATAAGAAAATAGAAACAAGATTGCATTTGTAAAAAATGCCATGCCACCACATAAATACAACACTAAATAGTAATGTAGGAACTCATTTTTTGTTTACATACAGATTGCCATAATGCATAGATCACTTACCTACCTGTTATTATCAGATTAGTACCTTCAGACAATAAGATTTTCAATTTTTTACTTTATGACATAGTGACTGAAAATCAATGAATCCCAGGTGCGGGGCCAATTTTGACCCCAGGGCTTTAATTTGAATAATCTTGCAAGAGGTTCACTACACAATGTTTAATTCAAAATGTCTAAACTCTAGCCTTTGTCAATTAGAGAAGATGACTTTTTAAAGTTTTTACTATAAACATCTAAGGAAAACCTATGACGCCCTGGGCGGGGCTAGTTTTGACTCTAGAGGTAAAATTTGAACAACTTTGGTAGAGTACCTATAGATGATATCATATACGAAATATCAAAGCTCTAAGCCTTGTACCTTCAGACAAGAAGCCTTTGTCAATTTAGAGAAGATGTTTTTTTAAGTTTTTACTATATACATATAAGGAAAACCTATGACCCCCGGGGCGGGGCTAATTTTGACTCTAGAGGCAAAGTTTGAACAACTTTGGTAGACTACCTATAGATGATATCATATAACAAATATTAAAGCTCTAAGCCTTGTACCTTCAGACAATAAGATTTTTTGATTTTTTACTATATGTACATATTGAAAATCAATGACCCCCGGGGCGGGGCCAATTTTGACCCCAGGGCTATAATTTGTACAATCTTGCTAAAGGTTCACTACAGAATGTTTCATGCTAAATATCTAACCTCTAGCCTTTGTGAATTTAGAGAAGATGATTTTTTAAGTTTTTACTATATACATAAAAGGAAAACCTATGACCCCCAGGGTGGGCCTGAGGCAAAATTTGAACAACTTTGGTAGAGTATCTATAGATAATAACACATATCAAATATCAAACCTCTAAGCCTAGTACCTTCAGACAAGAAGGTAGTTTAAGTTTTTATTATATGTACATATAGTGAAAATCAATGACCCCCGGGGCGGGGCCGATTTGGACCCCAGGGCTATAATTTGAACAATCTTGGTAGAGGTCTACAAGACAATGCCTTATGCAAAATATCCCCAAGTCTTCATGAGATACTACGTCATTTCAATAAGACAGGTGTTTACACTGTGTTATAGCAATGGGAGGACACACAAAGTATCATACATATTTAGTGGGATTCAGAGACTTCATTTTGTTACGATTTTTACAGCCATTTTGTGATTTTTCATTTTGCAATAACATTATTGTTTTGTTATTTTCTCTATTTTCTTGTCAATGAATTGTAAATAAAATTCTAACAAAGTAAGTATAATATGTTGAATTTTGTATGTTCAAAAGTTGAACAAAATCCGTTCACAAATAACAAATTCATACCGAAAAATTTAAGTGTCGGTTATAAGTGCCTCGGAGTGTATATATGTTGTCTGAAGGTGTTTACCTGCACAAAATTTTCAAATCTCTCTCAGATGTATTGAAGTTTGTAATGTTTTTCCCTGAGCATATGTCATTCTGTGAACAACCACCATTAAATTGTTGCATAACATCTATAAACGATAAAGAAGAAAAAATATGATATGTGTTTACAAGAGCAATATTCCTTCATAAAATGATTAAGAGTTATTAAAGCCACTGACCTCCAGATGGTAAACTGAAAAAGTGAAATCATATTTCAAGTAAATGGTAAATACTGATCTAGTTAGGTTTATTGTATAAATCCATCATTACTGACACCGTAATTCAAGAAAGAATGTTAACAAAAGCGTTAATTATCGGGTTTTCTTTTCCATAATGTACCACGTTACTAACGTAGTAGGAGAAGATAATTCACTTTAACGCGGTCACGTGTCACAACAATGATCCGTAAAAACCCGGTATCCGGTATGCCCGGGATCGGTCATCAATTTTCTTTATTGGTCTCAACCCGGTACGGAATTAGACCGAACCCATTGTAGTCTAGAAAGTAGTTCTTTAAAATTTTGAAATGGCCCAATTTAAGTCATCTCTAGTTAGATTGGTCATAATTAAAGTGTATTTATTGCATGTGTGTAGTTTTTGTGTGTTATATGATGACTTTAAAAGTTGTTTTTTGTGTATTCTCCAGGAACTCATTTGTTGGTGGAAGGATTAAAGATGTACTACCCACCAGCTGTCAGGAGTTTTTAAAGTGGTGAATTTAAACAGTGTTACAACAGAATGAAGATTTCTGAAAAAAGTAGATGGCTAACCTATTATATTTTGGGCCTCATTGGACTTAGATAGTGTTAATGTTTATAGTTGAAGACAGTATATAATTCATTAAGAACAGTGGAATCCAGAATTAAGCCTCAAATTTGACTGATTTACTATAGAACAAATAGTACGAAAATTCACCGGGCCGAGGCCTATTAAGTAGGCCCATATCACATTTAAATCTAAAGGTTAAATCGATAAATTGGTCATCATATATATGAAATAATCAATCAATTATAATTTTTAGTGCCATGAATTACTACAAATATAAAAACAAAAGCAGTTATTCGTATCCCTATATGTTTGATAAAATCCCGGATTCCGTGCGTTCCGAAGCACAGGTAGCGATATTGTCCTGTACGATCACGTGATACTAGAAAAAAAAACCCGGATGAAAGAATTCTGTGGTGTAATAAAAGAAGGTTTTCTCGTTGGTGGAAAGGCGAACTGTTTGTTTTCAGAGCAATAAAGTTAAATTATTTCATGCTTTCCAGTGTTTTATTGTAATATATCAGATTATTATATTCTGATAAACCACTAGTGAAATTTATAAAATATAATTTTCACTGTAGCCAGACTATATCTGAATGCGGATGAAAAGAAAATCATAACTAAATGGAATATCAGGCAGAAATAAATGCCTTCATACGTAAATTTTGCTTCTTTAGGAAAAGAAAGTCGATGTCACCATACATCATGTTATAAATGTAACAAAATTAGAGAAATTTAACAGAACTATATTTCAAAATTGATGATGTGACGTCATGATGTGATGACGTCACAAAGGAGAATGCGCGACGTTACGCGGCAAAATCAGTAAAAAAATACTTAAAATCACTTAAAAAGAATGAAATAAAAAGAAAATTTATTTGTTTTGCATATAAGATTGAAATATATTTCATTCGTGAACACCAGCTATTATATTTTCACTCGTGGCTACGCCACTCGTGAAAATATTGCATCTGGTGTTCACTCAGTGAAATTATATTTCAATCTTACATGCAAAACAAACAAATATCCTCTATATATGAACATTTTGAAGCGACATTTCGATTTTTTTCAACTATATAATGTTTTGAGGGGGGATTTTGAAATATTAACAAGACGGCAGTTTTTCTGCTATCTTCTGGAGGTCAGCTGCTTTATTCAAAACAAATCAAAGTGATAAACAAAACATATACACATAAAATTATATAACAATGAGAACAATTTGACAAACACATATAACACATATAGATACAATGTATTTCATTTAACCTTTTCGGACACGATTTATCATATACAATGTATAAATGCTATCTATATTATTTATATGTTAATACACTCATACAGATTGAGAAAAATCAATGAAAAAATGAATTTTAAAATAATAATCTTGTAGAATTATGCAAGTTTTAATAAAGTTGAATGATCAAAGCTATTCATTAAAAATTCTAATTCTAATTTTGAACCAATAAACTTTTTACGAAGAAAATTTAAAAAGTTACATTCAAATAAGTAATGTCATTTATCCCAAAGAGACTGTGTTTGACATAAACGACATATTCTTTGGTTTCATTCAATATGTAAATGTCTACCTTTTTCTATAGGTAATTGGTGGTTCATAGTTCGGAACTTACAAAGTATTTTACAAAGATTGAAAGAAAATATATCGAAATATTTCTCGAAACAAAAATCTTTCTAATACACACGATAAATTAGACATTTAGGAGATTCATTTATGGTTCCTTTCAAGATCTGTAATAACTAGCCTTTTAATCTATGTTTCACGATAGCTTTAAAAGTATTCAAATGATCAACATATTGACTATAAAAATTAGTTTGATAACCCTAGCTCATCAAGAGTATTTTTAACAAATGAGATCCAAGGAGAGATCATAACATTATTAACATGTAAAGAATGAAACTGTATTATACAATTTTTTACATATTTTATCATTTTTTGAGGTAATTAACTTACTCCAGTAATACAATATTCTTGTTTTAACCTGCAGTTTCTAAAGTCCAGTTTCACCATATATCATACAATTGGGTGTAAATCTTTTCAAATTAAGTATGAATTTACAAAAACGTAATTGTAGTCGTTCAAGAATTTGTACATTTTCTATACCGTAAACCTCACAACCTCACAACCATATAATAAAATAGGTACAACCATAGTAATAAACAAATGTAATAGAATAGATATGGGTAAATACAACTATACAACTTTCTAGCTTTTTAATTGACAGAAAACATAGCTTTTCTAGCCTGGTCAACATGTTTTTCCTTGGTTTTACCAAATTTATCATTGAAATAAAATAGTTCACCTAAACATGTGAAACTTTCTACAGTTTCCAGCTGTTTACCATTGTAAGTAAAGTTAAAGTACTGGTTTCTATACTTACATGAATTAAAAACAACTATTTTCGTCTTATCTTCATTTACATTCAGATCCCATACCTTACAATAACCAAACATGACATCAAAACATTATGTAGATCTGATTTGTTTTCAGCTAATAAATGGTATCATCAGCATACAGTAACAGGTATAATTTAGCTAAACATCATTTACATCAACAGTATCGTCACTAAGACAATTAACAGTTGCATTAGATATAGTAGACAGTCCTTTCATATTGGAAGAAAGAAACTGGGTTAAAATAGAGAGGAATAAAGTATTCCTAAAGAAAGTACAAAACGACAAAATTGTAAATTTGATTGAGTTTGTTCATGGACGGTACTGAGAAGTGCAAGTTACTTTCCACGCCCCTAAACCACAAGGTAAATTTCATTTAAATTTTGCGTACAGGTGACCATAAAAGCATATAATTGTTCTATGTTGTCAATTTCGCAATTTCTTATAGTGCCCATAATGAGTGGTCTACATTAACAAAATTTTGAAAATTTGAAGATTTTAACATACCGTCAAAATTGGAGCATGTAAATCTATAATAAACCTTCCATTTCTCTGGATCAAACATAAACAAATGTTCACGAAATTCTTCCTGGCTTGCACAATCTCCAACTGCATTTTTCTTACACTGAACCAAACATTCAACACTGAAAAGAAGAACTTCGATATATCAGTATCTAAAAAGTTGTATTAACTTGACTTTATAAAATCAAAAAATCAATGGGTGATTGTTTTCTTGAGCCAGAAACTTTACACTCGTAGCTCAGTTGGTTCGTTCCAGTAACGGATTCGAAAGTAGTTCTATACGCTTAAAGATTCGTACACAATCGAACTATAAAGATTCTGTTCTGAAAATAACACTTAAGTTAAAGTATGATTTTGTATAAAGTATGATGTAACCCACACTTTAATTTATGTATCAAGAAAATGTTCATTTCTCCGGCATATAAACTTTTAAAACAATAAAAAAAAGTTTAAAACAATAAAACGTGTAAAACATACTTTCATTGTTCAAACAACATTCAATAATTATAATAATTCGATTTTTGTAATTAATTGTAATTTATAAACACTCATTGTGCTTTTATACATACAAAAAACATCCAACTATTTTCGAATTAAACAAATTGCCCACCGCTGTAAAAAGACCACTCCATGCTTCTTTTTAAAGAAGCAAACTTGTATATAACTTTGCAAAATAAACTTTTTTGCCGGTTGCTGTAGGGCTTAAAATGTAAAATGCCATTCCGCCATTTTTGTACATGTAACTGAAGGAACAGTTGTTTGTAAATCGATACGAATCGTCCGTCATATATATTAACGACTTTTCATTTAATGTTATTTTACAATACCCAGAAGCCAAACGAATAGGACAAATGTTGTTTACGCTTTCAATAGAGTCTGGTATTCCAAACATATCGCCGACTACCGAACTTTGAAGAAAATGTCGAGGATTAGAAATTAATGGAGGTTTTACAAATACTCGGCATTCTCCGATAACTGTGAATAAAAACTTATTGAAGTCGTCCTTGTTGTTTTAAACGCCAAAACATTGCCTCTTCATGTTTGTTAAGGCTAGACACCAGATGTTTGTTTGTTTGTTTGCTTCAGTTTACGCCTTTTCTCAACAGTATTTCAGTCATATAGGCGGGTAGTTTCCTAACCATCGTTCCTGGAGAGTTACACCAGTACTAGACTACCTTCCTCCGCGCTAAACTACCAAATCATCTCCCGGGGATCGAACCCACGCCAGAGAGGTAACTGGATTAGAAGTCATCGACTCTAACCCCTCGACCACGGAGGCGGTTACTAGACACCAGAAGATGTAATCTAATATTTTAGGGTTTTGCTGAACGACAGGTAGAGAACTGTGCTGAACGGGTGCTAAATTTTCTAAAAAACATTATCTCAATCTCTATTAATGAAAGTGAGAAAATAGAAATATATCGCGTTCAATTGTGTATCTTAAAATCATCGGGTTTGTTATACGGCTTCAGTATCCTTTGTCGGTTTTATAATTTTACATAATTATGTGTGTACACAAGAAACGTACGCTTCCTATATGGTTGACATTGAAAATTTCGTGTTTCTGAAAATGCCATAGTCATGAGAAAAACAAAATGTATTGCACTATATGTTAAAGAGTCTTTAAGACAATTTGTTAAATCTATTCCAAATGATACTGAGTATATTTTAGGTTTCTTTGGATAAACATATGTTTGAAGTAACTGAGCATGTCATACTCAATATAATGATCTACCAAAATAATATTTTTTAACAATTTAGACTACAGTACTTTTGAAAATAAAATAATTTCAAAATACAGTTCTTACAAATATGTCTTCTAAATATGCGATCGGAACTCACGTATTGCCGAACTATTTTATTTCATTTTATCTGTTATGTTTTACTAAACCTACTTACTTGCTGCACATTTTCTTCATCGACGCCATGTCTTTAACGTCTGACACAAAATATGTATTGTCACATTTTTGCCACGACTGTTTAATAGTGTCTTCACTGCATACACCAGCGGACTTTGTGACTTGTATCAAAGCTTAAATATATATATAAAATATAAGGTGAGAGTGCGAAGTCATTGTGAAAGAAATTGTCTTTTCTTGCGACATTTTTTTAACAAAGTCAAAGTCAAGTCAAATATTTTATTGGCAAAATCAAATACGAGTACATTTTCATCGGTGGATATGACATATTTACATTACATAAGAGAAGTATGGTAACAAAACTACTACAAACTATCAAATTGTCAATATAAGTCACAGAAGTAAATAAAGAATATAATAATAGAAACAAATACCTACAAATATAAAATAAACTTAGCTTCTCTTACAAATAGAACAATAACTAGAACAAAATATTATATATTCCCATATTTCTTCTTACCCAAACAGCCCGCTAATATTATCCAGTACTTCATGTCTGAAAAAAAAAGAAAAGCAAACATATCAGTCAACGAGAAAATAAATCACAAACAAGACAATGTTAATATTAATAAAACAAATAGTTGTTTTCTATAAAATTCATTTGAACATAAATTTAGTCTTACAAGATGATATAATAGCTCAGAAGAATTACCATATGTCAGTGGCATGACAATACATTATTCAGCAATATACTGGCCACTCCAAGAACCATTTTAACACCCACGCACGCACGCATGCATGTGCCTGTATGGTGGTTTCGCTAGGAAATAAAACAAGTCTTCACAAGTACTGAAATACTAAAGTGTCGTTACAATTTGAGCGAAACACTTAATCTTACGTTCAAATGCAAACAAAAACAAAATAAGCCGCGCCATGACAAAACCGACATAGTGGGTTTGCGACCAGTATGGATCCAGACCAGCCTGCGCATCCGCGCAGTCTGATCAGGATTCATGCTCATTGCTATCAGTTTCTCTACTTGTCGAACAGCACCGATGCGCAGGCTAGTCTGAATCTATGCTGGTCGAATTGCCACTATGTTGGTTTTGTCATGACACGGCTCTAATCTTTAAAAAGGCTATTCGAAGAAGGTAAAACTGGTTAACATGCATATGTTATTCAAAGTTTTCGATGCAAGTACCTTGCATAACAATGACATAATAATTATTTATTGTACTATTTATCTCGGAACCGTTGAAAATATAACATGGATCAGTGCACTCTGGAAAAGGTAAGTCCAATATGTATGGAAAGTATAAAGACGTTGTATTGAAGTGGTAGCGCGCTTGTCTTTCAATCATTCTTTTACATAATGTCTTTTTTTCAATGCACGAAAAATTCTTACGATGTCATGCACATAAAATACACATCTCATGTTTAGAACATTTTGTTAAGAATTTGTGCTATACATGACACAATAGACACAACGAAAATCGTCTATGTTATTGCTAGCATTCGAGTCCTGAGTATGTTTAGTTGAAGCGTATGTTATGGCGCTGTAGGATGTTAGATTAAACTTTTTGTACTTGATTTCGTTCGCAAATCACGATACCGTGTGCTTAAGCTTTTGATTAAACTACTTGGTAAAAATCTTGCCATTCATTTCTCAGTAATAATCACTTATTGAGGAACTCATTTGGCACTGGAGACAAACTCGCCAGCGCCATCCACAGAGGTTGAAGACATTGTTTTCAATAATTGCTAAATTGAATTGAATTGTAACTTATCATATATGGTAAATAAAATACATGGACAAATATATATATATGCTCTCCAATGGGAGTTTAAGAATCTTAATATCTTCTTCGTGTCTGTTATACAGAGATCTATGAATGAAATACGGTACTTTAAAAGATATTTTTGCAGATGGCCAACACTGAAGAAATTTAAAAACAATACTGTCAACAAATGCTAAAATTTATGTTACTAACTTAGCAAAATATATTTACTTTGTATCAAAGTTACGAAATGACAGGTTATCAAATTTATGACGTGTTAATTGTCGTTATATATTTAATTGCAAATTAAGTCTCGTACTTTATTTATACATCTTTTGTATGAGTAATTAAAATGTCAGCCAAATACTTATTATGATTGTATCTTTTTTCTCTATGAACAATTGAAAATAGAGTCTCGTATGTACGTTATTGTAATTATGAATTTCCAACAGTATCCATATACCCAGTGTAAACCATTTTTCATGTATTTATGTTGTTGTTAATGCTATAAACTTTGTAAGTTTAAAGCGGAATAAAATGTATTGTATTGTTTATAAAAAATATTGCTGCTATAAGCCACGCATTTGTCACTGTTAGTATCCTTTTTTGTAGATACAAGAGTGTCATCTGTTTGCACACTTCTAAGTCATTATGAAAACAATTGATTGCTACATAACACATTTTCTTATGGTGGATACATGAGATATTAAAATAAAATATCAGGAAGAAGAAATACCAGATACTCTAGTAGTTGATTACCCCCCGTACACACAGAGCTGCGACTTCAGGACGATCATGCTGATCAAGCCACGATCTGAAAAAGTATTGGATCGGCGCCAATCGGCGTCGAAATCGGACAATTTGGCAAATTTTGATCTTCATTACGACTGTACAACGATGTTTGCACGGCAAACGCGCGGCTGACACGCTTCTACTCGATGATTCGCTGACCGATGCCGACCATCGGCCGCGTTTACTTCGTTTATACTACGCTGCCGCTACGACATTCAAGCTCGCACAACGACGCTACGCAGAACTAGAAGACTATACGACGATATCGCTACGACTGTGCCGATCATATCACGCTTGAAGTACGCTTCTGGTACGATTTTGGCGATGATATATATATCTTGGGTTTCAAAAGTTATTTTTCATTTACTTCCAAACTTCAAACATGAACGGACGTATAAATGCTGATCTGATTCATCTGGCTTTACTTCATCCAGAACAATATTATTTTTGAAATTGAAATTGCAAGGATTGTTAACAGGCGGAGGCGCAGAAGGAGGCTAAGAAGATATTGGTTACGGTCATGGATATCTGCAGATAGGAGGCTCCAGTTTGGACAATATGATACACTGATGAGAGGACTCCGAATGGAAGACACCACTTCCTCAGATTATGATTGGTCAAATAGCAGCGCTATAAAACAAACTGCTATCTGACAGGTCATAGTATGATCGTCGTAAGGTCATGATAGGTCTTCGTAGGATCGTCATGAACGTAGAGAGATCGTAGTGGAAACGTAGTAAGTGCATAGTGGAAAAGTTGTAGAAGCGTACTCGGTATGTTCCCGGCTGTACAACGCTTTTACTGTGCTTTTACTACGACCACGAAGAACTATCCACGATGCTTCCGCGCTGCTTGTACGATAACGGCGCTTCTACCACGCTCCTTTTACGACTTTTCCCCGATTGTTGCTGACCACGTTCCCGCTACGCTTGTTTTGAGCACGTTAAAAATAAACGTGGCGAGAGCGTAGAGCTTGCCGATCATGAACACGCTGCCGCGATCATGCCGCGCTTATGTAGACTCCACTACGTTCCTCCTGCGATTTGCCACGATCGGTCACGCTTTGATCGTAGTAGAAGCGGCGGTTGTGTGTGAACGGGGGGTTAGATAATAAAGGTTATGAACCATATAACACATTTATGTCAACAAATTAGGTAAATCTACCTCATTAAATAGTGGTTAACCTCAACTGGTCTAGTTCAAGGTGTTCATACAATTTCTATTAAAACATTTGACACCCTAAATATTTAGCATTTTCTACTGAAAAAAACGACCATAAAAAATATTATTTTTTTGCATTTTCTTATCTTGGCGTTGTAGTTAAGCATGCGCAGATTGATTGATGCGCTTACAAAAATTTACATACCATAGCAAAGTTGTATTTCAAGTGACAGTTCCTGTATAATAACTTTCATACCGCCTTCATGTGTAAATAGGAACAGAACAGAACATATTTTATTACACGTAAACTGTACAGTTTCTAGTGTTTAACAATGAATAATATCCCGGTACAACCAAACTTCGTCCACTTTACCACACTTCCGGTTTTAGGTTTTTAATTAAGAAAAATATATCTGATTTTAATGCATAATCTATAAAACATATTCAAACCTGTAATAACTGAAATAGTATATAATTCCTACCTGCACTGATAATGTTTACATTTCATATAAAATGGAAGCTCCCTCACATGTGTTAATCGGGCTTTATCCAACCGAATTTCGACCACTTTGACCTTGACCTTGTGTAATAGTATACTTTAGGAAAAAAGTTTGTGTCCATATTAACTGACATTTTAAAAAACTTTATAAACTTTTTAAACAAACTGTTTTGAATTATAATTAACTGTCAACAAAACGTATTTACATGGTTATAGTTAGTCTACAGTTATATTTCACTACAGGAGGGACACAAAAAGTTGTCTCCCCGCCTGATGGCCTTGACAGGTGTACAAAATGACAGGTGAACCCAACCTGAACATTTCTCACACTGTCCCCAATTCACAATTATCACATATGGCCGCTTACTTATGTCTGGGCTGAATATTTTGCATACAATGCACTTCTCATTTTCTTCAACATTTTTCTTCATCTGAGCTTTCACAACTATTTTCAATTGGAGGATTAAGTTTTCTTTTTTTTGTTAACTGAAACTCCAGATGTTCCAGGTTTGAGGGATTTCTGATTTGAACTTTTAGCTTTGTTTTTGGTTATGTGTTTGCTTTTTTGCTTTGGTCATATTTCTCATTATGGGCAATGATTTGTTCAACAATGTTATCTTAAGTTATTGGTTTTCAACCAACAATTTTACTTAGTGTATTTCTCTTTGTTTTGGCCTTCTGCACATTTTCAAGAATTTGTCCTTCTCGTTTCTCCAGGAAATGCTCAGCATCAGACATACCGCTAGACCCAACATTGCCATTTTTCAATCTTTCATCTTGACCAGATTGATCCCTATCAAATGTAGTTGACGGTGCCACCTGTAAATCTGATACAGCATTTCTATTGAATGGGAAAACACCACATCGCTTAAATGCCGATTGTATATTGCTTTGTGTCAAAGTAGATGCATAGATTTTACAAGCAAGACGGGCAACTTCATACCTGGTAACAATACTTCCACCAGATTCTCTCATGTGACGATGACAGGCTGCATTCCGTGCTATTTCAAAAGGCCCAAAGTAGCTGACATCAAGAGGTTGAAGGAGGTGGCTGCAATGGGGAGGTAACACAAACAAGATGATATTTTCTACCTTAGCCCACTGAATTAAATCTAAAGCAACATGGCTCTTATGTCCATCATATAATACCAGAACTGGTTCTTCAGGAGATCTTTGTGGTAAGTATTTCAAGAGATGGTTTTTCATGTATGTAGAGAATACCTCCGTTTTTGACCAGCCAGACTGTGTAACAGTTGCACTAGACCCAGGTGTTGCCCCTTCCAATAGCGAATCTATCATTCATGCATCAGGAAAGACAAAATAAGGTGGAACCTGTTGCCCTACAGCATTTTCACATCCTATTACTGTAACTGTTTTAGACCTGCCTGATGTTACTGCCTGAACTTTGTGGTGTTTTCCAGACACAATCTTTGGTGGCTTTAGTGGCAGCTGTAAAAAGTTGCCCGTACTTCACTTCAGTGTTGTTATATTTTTCTGGTCCTTCGGGATCATTGATGCCAGCACTATTACGTGTTGAGAATTGAGTTCCGCTCAAGCCGGTGCTAGGGGGCGTGAGGGATGTTGCACATATTCATTATCCTTTATGTACAGACTCAATCAAACCGAGTCTGCAATTCTCTTGTTATTTTGTTGTGATTAATGCTTCCGAGGGATCACTTTGTTTCCAGATTTTTATGCTCTGAGTTCAGTCCCTTCTCATCTACATTATACATTACATGGGGTTTAGCCACAAGATGGTTCTTCACCATTATGTTGTTAAGTGCATCAAAATAACAGTCAATAGCCTCCCTTGTTGCACTTCTGGCTCTGGCCATGTCTAGACTCCTTGGCTTCTTAATGTTCAGTTCAGGCCACCTACGAATAAACTGATATAACCACCTATCAGTTAAAGGATGATTTCTGTCCCTTAAGCTAAGCTGACAGCAAAGTCTGATGCCAAGTTAATAGTTTCTTGTCTGCTGTAACCATAGCCTACCTCAGCCATAGTTTTATATGCCTTGCTTACAATGCCTCTTGTTCTTGAGCAAATAATGTTGGAGCTCCTGTGGTTACACAGTCAACATGAACCTTACCACTTAGCCTGTCAATTAATGTAGTTTTGGGCACACCATAAAGAGCACTTGCTTTTCTAATACTCATTGCATTTTCCTTGACAACAATATAGGCCTTAGTCAATCTTTCAGCATCATAGAACCTGTATGGACCCCTGACATCCACTTTGGGCTATATAAGGAAAAATGAATAGGGTATGTATACATGAGTATATGTATCAATTCAGTTCCAATTAGCAAATTACAAAATATTGGTGTAAGGACAGTGATGCATTTTGTCACGCTATTAATTATTGGCATTGTACTACACAAATGGTATGGTGGTGGTTTTTGGGCCCTGGTACAAGCATAATTTAGCAGACGCAAGTAGTAAAAGTTGTATGTGGAAATTTTATATAAAAAATGATTTTTTCAATCGTTAATTTTGGGATTGGTCAAAATCGATAAAATCGTCATATTTTAAACAAATGGGACAAAACAAACCTTTCTAATATCCATATAGGCTGCTATTACATTGTTGACATTTCTGCTGTTACCGTAAACAAATATGTGCGCGGACTACCGGAAGCGATACGTAACTTCCTTGTTTTATTTATTTTCCGGGGCCGGTCGAAAGTATGTTGTGGACGTAGTTCGAATGTGGGAGGATACATATAATATTACATTGAAAAAGTGAATTGAATTATCATGTATAACACAATACTGGATGAACTAATATTTTCGTTTAATTCTTTCGCTTCGATCAGTATGTGGTATATGATTAACATCAGAAAATATGGATTCAAAATGGAATTTAAAGTCTTCCAAAGGTACATCCGGTCTAAGACAGTTTCTTTTATTATGAAAGTAACGCCAGAAATCTCTTGGTTTAGATCTTTTAAGTGACTCAAATTCTTGACATCTTTTAAATTCATATTTTCTCTGTTTCGTTTTGACAATGATTTTATAATTTTGTTTTAAACTACATAATTCTAACCTGTCAACATCTCTGTGTGTATCATTATAAATAACTTATGCGTTCCTGTACAATTTTTTTGCTTCTTTACACTCGGAATCAAATCATTTACTGCTATCTTCTACTTCATATTTTTCAAATTTACGTGATGATGAGACATGTTTAACAAATAATGGATCTGCAACTTTTGTAATCAATGTGGTAAAGGACTCAATGTTAATATTTACATCTTCATTTCTCTGTAATAAGGAATATATATCAGACAGATTTTCTATAACGCCTGTGCTAAATAACTTTTTATTTTCGTGATTCCATTTAACATAAGTTTGGAGTAGTTAAATCCATTTGACATAAAAAAAATTGAATGTCAAAAGTGCAAAGTCACTAAATTCATTTAATGGCATAATATTTTTTTTTTCTCAATCAAATCAAAGTATTTTTCATTTAACAATGAATAATCGATTACGCTAGCGCCATTTTGATGCTTCTAGCCTAAACGACCATTCTAACTGATGTGGCTTTACATAGATCTAATAATTTATTACAATGCGACTTACTTCCCTTGTCCATAGAATAGGAGGAAAAAACTTACCTGAATATTTATTTGGAAACAACAATACGAAGTCTTTCTTTAATTTACGTTTGTATTACAAGTTAATCCATTCCGTAATTGCTTTTATATCCATCAATGATTTGATTGTATTGGTATCTTAAGCGTCGCTGATATACACTAAAGTATCTGAAATATGCAATGACGTCGTGTTTAGTCTGATTTTATTGACCTGTCAATTATGAATACATTATAGGCTCATTTAAATATTCGATCCCACTGTAGTTTATAAGAGAATTAATGTGGAGTATATTAGTCATGGATTAAAAGTCTCGCCAGCTTGATGTGAAGGTTTTCGTTAATTCACAATAGGACAGTCGGTAAAGAGAATGCCTGATAAAAGAGAGGTCTGTAGTTCGATCCTTACCGTTTCCATTGTTTTAGTACTCTTTCTTTATTTTTGCAGTATATTTTAATGGAACAGATTTGTAGTGTGTTTTACGGCATTGAAAAGACATTTATTGATTTTAATCCGTTTTAATTTTAAAAATGAATTCTTAAAAAACTTGTATTTAAAAAGAGCATATACATAACAAAATTAAGTAAGACGTACATAATTAAACAAAACGAACAACATAAAATAATCATATATAGATTCAATAATGTTGAAAGTATTAATAAGAAAAAAACATGGACCAACGCGGCCTCGAACTTAAAACACGGCACTAAGATGATTATAAACTCATGACTTACCCTATCGCGCTATAACGCTGAGTACGCTTAGTTTAGAGATACAAATTAGATTAAATTCCATCGTACAGCGTACATCATGACTGTACATCTCACGGAACTTACCGACCATCTACCGAAGATTAATATACTGTGTGCATCGACCGTGTAATCAGTATGTAGTTGGCAGGTTAATAAAACCAAACAATAACATAACTCACTATATATAGTGTAAGTAAATAGTGTACATATACATACTATGGAGGGCGTTTGTTGCCAAAATTCCCTACATGTAAAGTGTGCCTTTTAAAAGCTTCCTTTGAAAATGCAAACGTAAAGAGTTAATTTTGAAAACTACTTTTGAAAATGCGAACGTTCATGTCTAGCATTTTTTATTGTATTTTTATTCATAATCTAAAAACCAGCCTATACTTGTATTGTTATCATTGAAAAATATATTGTCACAAATTTAAAAAAAAACAAACTATGCGAGTATTTGAAAAATATAGGATTTTAAAGCGGCCACCGAGATTTCCTTTCCGAAATTAAGAAAGTACTTGACCGCAACACACTGTGCAATCTTTAATAAGGTATCTTCAGTATAAATAAATATGTTTTTAATATACTTGAAGCTTTTGGTCTTAACTTCCATTCTATATTCATTTTCTATTTTGAAAATTTATTAATTTATAAAGTATCTATAGGAAGCGCCGTATTTTTATTTTAGAGAGAGAGAGAGAGCGAGAGAAATAAACAACGATATGTTTGAAACAAAATTGTTAATTCTTCAACGTTATTAATTTTTACTTTTCAGGCATCACTAGAAAGTTCATGAAGGGTTCTTGAATTTTTTAAAAGGAACACTTAACATGTCTGGAATTTTGGCAACGAACGCCCTACATAATGTGTTTTAATGGAGTTAGTATAGATGAAGCAAGGGGGGGGGGGGGTGCCTCACTATATTTTTTTAACTCGTGTTTTACATGATTTTCACTATCGTATAATACTCTGTTAACGTGTTAGGACTAGTTATCTCCAGTATTCATCTAAAAATCCTAAAGTATATAATCATAAACTCACAAAATCTTTTTTTTTAAATATTGGCAATATCAGGTTAAAATAACATCTAATAATCATAAAACACACGAACCGGTTGAACCGGGTGATGCTCCCCGAGAAGGTTCTGGACACAGGAAAGTATAAAAAAAATGAACAAAGGGCAAAAAACTCCAAAATTAGGCAAGGCGGAGTTATGTTTTTTTTTGCACTGCACTTCTATTCAGTGAGATCTATCTATCTATAAAGTTTCCCGATGATATCAGAGTTATGTACCGGGTAAAATTCAAAGTGTAAAAATGAACAAAGGGCAATAAGTCCAAAATTAGACCAGGCTTTGTTTAGGTTCTTTAAGCATTGCAGTTATATCCAATTATATCAAGCTACCTACAAAGTTTCATGTTGATATCTCTGTTAGTTTTAAAGTTATGTCACGGACAAAAGTCAAAAAGTAAAAGTAAACAAAGGGCAATTACTTCAAAATAAGGCAAGGCAGAGTAATGATTCTTAAGCACTGCACTTTCACCCAATGAGACCTATCTATCTACAAAGTTTCATGTTGATATCTCTTAAAATTTTACAGTAATGTCCCGGACAAAGTTCAAAGTGTCAAAATGAACAAAGGGCAATAACTCCAAAAGTAGGCAAGACAGTGTTACAGTTCTTGTGCACTGCAAACTTACTCAATGAGATCTATCTACCTACAAAGTTTCATGTTGATATCTCTAATACATTTAGAGTTAAGTCCCGGACAAAGTTCAAAGTGTAAAAATAAACAAAGGGGGATAATTCAAAAATTAGGCAAGGTTCTTGTTCACTGCACACCTACTCAATGAGATCTATCTACCTACAAAGTTTCATGTTGATACCTATTATAGTTTTAGAGTTATGTCCTGGACAAAGTTCAAAGTGTGAAATAAACAAAGGGGGATAATTCCAAAATTAGACAAGGCAGAGTTACGGTTCTTGTGCACTGTACACCTACTCAATGAGATATATCTACCTACAAAATTTCATGTTGATACCTCTTGTTGTTTCAAAAATATTTCCCGGACAAATTTCAAAGTGTAAAATAAACAAAGGGGGGTAATTCAAAAATTAGGCAAGGCAGAGTTACGGTTCTTGTGCACTGCGCACCTACTCAATAAGCTCTATCTACCTACAAAGTTTCATGTTGATACCTCTTATACTTTTAGAGTTATGTCCCGGACGAACTTCAAAGTGTAAAATAAACAAAGGGGGGTAATTCAAAAATTAGGCAAGGCAGAGTTACGGTTTTTGTGCACTGCACACGTACTCAATGAGCTCTATCTACCTACAAAGTTTCATGTTGATACCTCTTATACTTTTAGAGTAATATCCCGGACAAACTTCAAAGTGTAAAAATAAACAAAGGGGAATAATTCAAAAATTAGGCAAGGCAGATGTACGGTTCTTCTGCACTGCACACCTACTCAATGAGATATATCTACCTACAAAGTTTCATGCTGATACCTCTTGTTGTTTCAAAGTTATGTCCCGGACAAGAAAAAGGGACGGACGGACGGACGTACCAATTTTTCAGGTTTATGAGCTATTTCTATTGTTCTTTTCTTTTGTTTCCTTGTGGGCTAACTATTGTTTTCTTATGAGCTAACTATTATTTACGGAATGAAATTCTTTGTTATCTTTTGTCCCAGTGTACCGTTAGTTAGCTCATATACCTAAAATGTTTACTCGGACGGACGGAAAGACGGAAGTTCTAACAGGAGAGTAATAATGTGGCTACTCTATTGTTCTCTCTATTGTTCTTTTAGCCACACAAAAGAAAATAGCCACATAAAAGCATTACGGAATGAATGACATCAAAGAGAAAGAACAGTTACCTATTGTCCCTCTAGCCACATAATTACTGTCCTGTGAGTGCGGACGGACGGACGGACGGACGGACAGACAAGGCGGCGACTATATGCTCCCCCGAAATCTTTTCGGGGAGCATAAAAATGAAATAACATAGGAGAGCAGAAGCGCTTCTATAAAAATCTTTATAAAGAGGTTGAACAGATACGCTCTTTATAAAGAGGTTGAACAAAAAACAACTAAATATGATTTTATGGTTATGAATCTAACTATACCAAAAGTAAGTGATATAGAACAGACATCTCTAGATAGCAAACTTACTGAACTCGAATTTACAATAGCATTAAACATCTAAATAACAATAAAAGTCCTGGATCAGATGGATTAACATTAGAATTTTATAAAATCTTTTGTTTGGAATGATCAAACATTCTTTTGAAATTAAAAAATTGACTGACCTTCGGTAACACCCTGTTACCAAAAATAAACATAGATTAATAATATCTGTCATATGTTGCGGTTCGGAAATGAAATAAGATTGACAGTTGTCCTTATTTCTATTAATACTCGTAAAATCTACATAATTGCGCCACTTATGTAAAGAAATTGAAAGTCGATCCTTTGCCTCCAAAATACGAAAATCGTCTCTTTGTGTTTCCGCTTTTTCGAATTTTCATCTGACGTATTTTTGCTTTTAGGCATTGTAAGGCATTGTTACGTTTTGATTTTTTCGCATTGTTGTGTTTCCGCTTACGTGCTAACAACAATATACAAAGCAAAGTTGTATTTCTAGTAAGAAACTAAGGCAGTTCCTTTATATTAATTTTCACACGGTCGTCATGCATAAATATGAGGAAAAATCTTACCTGAATATTTTCTTTCGAAACTACAACGTTTAATTTTTATCCCTTTGCTGTTAGAGGGTTATTGTTTTATTGATCACCTATTTGCCAGGGGGTTTTCAAAGAAATTACTATATTATCGATTAATATAATTATCATTATTTGTTATTACGGTGCGTAATCGTTCCGGGCTGATTTGGAATATTTTCCCGTTCCTGAACTGATTTGGATTTATTGGCACAGGTTGATTCAGATAAAATGGATTTTTAGCTTCACAAGGTAAGAAAATAAATAAAACTAGAACTGCTACTATCATGGCGTGAATACCCCCGCATACCACTTTGTCAGAATCAACAGTGGCCATTTAGAGCTCAAGGACAACCTCCCTGCCAAATCTGAGGTTACTAAGCCAGTGCATTGCTAAGTTATGTATTCTACATGCTTCAAATGTCAAAATCAATACATTGCGGACAGGACATTCTTTAGCAATTGAGAAGAAAAGCTTTTCTTTTTCAAGGTCCCTGTGACCTTGACCTTTGACCCAGTGACCTCAAAATCAAAAGGGGTCATCTACTAATCATGATCAACATCCATGCCAAATATGAAGACTGTGGGTCAAAGGAATCTAAAGTTATTGGACAGACAAAGTTTTTGAAGTCAAAGTCCCTTTGACCTTGACCTTTGACCTGGTGACCTCAAAATCAATAGGGGTCATCTACAAATCACGACTAACCTCCATGCCAAATATGACAACTGTAGGTCAAAGGAATCTTAAGTTATTGGGCGGACAAGCTTTTTGAAGTCAAGGCCCCTGTGACCTTGACCTTTGACCTGGTGACCTCAAAATCAATAGGGGTCATCAACTAATCACGACTAACCTCCATGCCAAATATGAAGACTGTAGGTCAAAGGAATCTTAAGTTATTGGGCGGACAAGTTTTTTGAAGTCAAGGCCCCTGTGACCTTGACCTTTGACCTCAATTTCAATAGGGGTCATCTACTAATCATGACTAACCTCCATGCCAAATATGAAGACTAAGGGTCAAAGGAATCTTAAGTTGTTGGGCGGACAAGCTTTTTGAAGTCAATGCCCCTGTGACCTTGACCTTTGACCTAGTGACCTCAAAATCAAGAGGGGTCATCTACTAATCATGACTAACCTCCATGTCAAATATGAAGACTAAGGGTCAAAGGAATCTTAAGTTATTTGGCGGACAAGCTTTTTGAAGTCAAGGCCCCTGTGACCTTGACCTTTGACCTAGTTACCTCAAAATCAATAGGGGTCATCTACTAATCATGACTAACCTCCATGCCAAATATGAAGACTAAGGGTCAAAGGAATCTTAAGTTATTGGGCGGACAAGAAAAAACCGACGGACGGACGGACAGCCGGACGGACAAGCTGATTCCAGTATACCCCCCTTACAACTTTGTTGTGCGGGGGTATAATAAACACATTTACAACTATAAGTCTTTGAATAGTCTACTTGCACGGAACATTGCAATGATTGAGGAATTCATATATACTTTATAAGGTTTGTTTATGGTATTTTATGAGTTGGAATCGGAAACAATTTCACATGTCAGTGAAGTAGTAGCAAACAGTAGCATAAAATTGCCAAAAAGTCATTAATATCTATGATTTTTCAAGTATTCCATGATCAACTATAGAAAAAAATCATTCCGCGATAATTTAAGGGTTTTAGTAAAATGTTTTGTCCAGTAATGAATCTGTAATACGTATTTTTTGACAACCCTGTAATTTTCTAGGGCACCGGATTGATTCATATTAAGGGAAAACAAGGCAACGGGCTGATTTTACGCTTGGAGTTTACTGCAACTCTTCATCAATCGTCGAATTCTCATTTTTAACAAGGACATTTTTCTTTAATCTATCAATTGGTATAAACATGTATACAAATTGTAATTAAATATTAAAACATTAAAAATATATATTAAATTATATATCAAATATTAAAATAAATAATGTCTCAAATCTAGTTTAAAGTTGCAAATGCCAGTTTGCAAAGTCAAAGCAACATACTTTTTTATATATGAAACTATCGACAGATTTATAATTCTGTCAAAGTGTTGTTTAATAGAGAGGGATTGGGATATAACTATATAGTAGTGATGGTAGATTTGTTTCATCTTAAAATATTGATATATCCAGGTTGAAGGATTTTCCTGTTTATAATTCATGGGATCTTCCGTTAGATTGGAGCATATTTCCACATATTGGTTGCTAAATATTAATGCTGCAATTTCCTTTCAGAAATAGTCAATCAAAACGTGTATATATAGTATTATTATATGTTATAACAATTACGGTTCTAGATTGTTTGGTGTTTTGAGCCTGCTTTTGACACTCACTTAATCCACTAAAACAAATATTTGCAAATGTCATAATCAGATAGTTAATATTAATATTATGACATTTAAATATCAATGAAATATGGAAGAGCCGAATAGACTTTTTCCTATTTTCTAATTCATTTGTAGGAAAACATAACTCGAAATTGAAAACCTTTAGGTTCATTTTCTTGACAATTCGCTCCATACATTGATTGTAAATTCTTATATATGTACATATATGAAAGGAAGCCTTAATACTTTCTATAGAAACACATTACGGTCATCCATAAACGTTGGTTTCACATGAACATCGCTACACTTACTTTATATTTATATTCCAATTCCTCCGTATAATACAACACTTTGACAAGACTATGAATCTGCCGATAGTTTTATATATAAACGTATGTTGCTTTGACTTTGACTACTGGTATTTGCAGCTATAAGCTATTCCTTTAATATGTATATATAACTTGATTTTAAAATTTTAGTGAAGTGCCTTTGTTTAACATTAGAAATTCGGTGATTGACTGAGAGTTGCAGTGAGCTCCAAGTCTAAAATCAGCCCGTTGCCTTGCTTACCCTTAATATTAATCAATCGGGTGCCCAAATAAGCTTACAGGGTTGTCATAAAAATGCGTACTACAAATTTATTACAAAACATTATTGGACAAAACATTTAACTAAAACCATTATATTATCACGGAATGATTTTTTTTCTGTAAGTGATCATGAAATACCTGAAAAATCATAGATATTAATGAATTTTTTGCAATTTTATGCTACTGTTTGTTACTACTTAACTGACATGTGAAATTTGTTTTCCGATTCCAACTCATAAAATACCATAAACAAACCTTATAAAGTTGTATATAAGAATTGCAATGTTCCGTGCAAGTAGAATATTCAAAGACTAAAGGATGCAAATGTGCTTATTTTTTATATTTTCTTACCTTGTCAAGCTAAAAATCCATTTTATTTGAATCAACCGGTGCCAATGAATTCAAATCAGTTCAGGAACTTGAAAATATTCCAAATCAGCCCGGAACGATTACGCACCGTGCCGTCGCTGATTAAAGTGAGAAATGTATTACTAAAGTATCTGAAATATGCACTGACGTCACGTAATACTACTCATAGCATGCAAGTTACCGATCGATAACGTTTACATTAATTGGTCGTACCATTATGATATAATGGGTTTTGCAAGTTATTCAGTTATTACATTTTGCATTTTACTTTGCAATATTGAAGATGGATACGTACATCCGAGTAGGGTAGTGCTTAATTGCCTTAATATATTTTTGAACTCGTTTTTTACATGATTTTCTCTGTCATATAATACTTCGTTAACTTGTTAGGATTAGTAATCTCAAGTACTCCTCTAAAAACCCTTAAGTTTATAATCATAAACTTACAAAACCCATTTCTTTTAAGATTCGCAATATCAGGTTAAAATAACACACACTTATATCTATCTATATATATATATATGAAGCCAACTGTCATGTGGTGAGAAAAATGTGCAGCCTGACTGGAACTCGAACACGGAACCCTCGGAATACCGTACCGCGGCTCTACCGACTGAGCTATCCGGCCGCTTACACATCTATAACCCTAAAAGGTGAACAGTTCTGAACCGTGACACATTCCCCTGCTATATTGAAATTCGTCCTCGAATTTCACAGAGTTACAGAGCAATGTAAAATAAACTCTGAGCTTTATCAGTAACGGCCCAATGTCATTCTTTCAGTCACTGGCCACCAATGTCGTATGGTTTTTCTCTTTATAGAGAATGGCTGTTTATGCCTGTAAAGGAAATAAAAACATACGCCTTGATAATTTAATGAATAAGATAACAATTTCGAGCGCAAACCTAGATTTATATTTATATCAAAGTGAGCATGCGTGAGGTGGTTTTTCCGGGAAGTTTGTAAAAACTAAGGCCCGGTATGCAAATTATGTCAAAATGAAAAGTAAGTAATAAGTTGTTATAATGAAAAGATGATGAAATGGAATAATATAGGAATGATATGGGATAATGGATTGTATATCGGACTGTAGAAAAACATAGATAACAGACAAATATACAAGATATATATACAAATACAAGGACAAAACGATACTTAAAAACGATATTCGCAACAATAAACAAAACACGAATATCGACCACATGATACATGTATATCATATCTGATTGACTTTGTTAAAACATGCTTGTATCAAGGTTAATTTTTCAAAATATTTAGCACAATGGAAAGTATTTTAATGCATACTGATAATAATCTATACTACAACGCACAACATAAAAAATATGTATTTAACTTAAAGCAACTGAAAACAATAGCCATTTACAACTTTGAGCACTTTTCTTTACATATATAGCTGAGAAAATTCAACTTACAGTTTCGTTTTTAGACAATATTTATTTTTCAATTAACATAATAGTAAGCTTTCTTTTCTTGGGGTTAATGACCTTTCACTGCTTTTCATAGAATAACACGGGGGTGTCACATTTGTCCAGAACACAATCGTCATAATTCTGACATTGTGTTCTCCAAATTCAAGCTTCTACCATTTTTAATTGTAAACAATAAGGAATTGATGGTAGGTACCTTGCAGTAACCACTGATGTAGGCACTCACAGCTTCACTATTTCAGTTGAGTAATATTGTACATTTAGCGTAGGTAAAATAACATTCCTAACTTTACCAAACTTTAGAGCGTTTCCGTCTCAACGAGATTTTCTCACTAAATATCATATAAAAATGTAACACATTAAGTATTGTATCAACACTCCGCAATAAACATTATCCTTTTTTAAAAAAATGTTTTGTGCCTGCTTGCGCTTTTAATTAAATTTTGATGCGTGTTTACTGCTCAATATTTTGTTACGAGACTGAAGAATTCATTGCTTGAGTATATAATTAACTGTCAATATTTTTTCTCGAAAGAATCTATTCCTTCTGATCTAAATCATTATTTGTTTTTTAATTTTGCGGTTGAATATCTAAGAGATCAGTCTTGGTACGAATAAACATTGCTTGTTGAGAAGTTTCCCTTTTAAAATATTGTTTAGTAAAATGAAATGATTTTTTGACCAAGGTATGTCAGAGAAGATTTAAATTCAAAATCATAAACATTTTCAGTTTTGTAGAAGCTTGAGGGAGACGTGGGTGTCAGAACCTTTTACAGATCTTCCTGTAACTTGAAACTTGGCACCTGCTGGGTAGGTTCTCTCATGCTCCATGTACATGGCGTACTTCTCAATATTTCGCGGCTGCCATTTGCTGTTGGCTCTATTATCAATTGTGAAAATAACCGATTGTTCTCCTTCTGGTCCGCATGTCGGGAAAGGAATAGCATTTCTCATTTCAGTTGACGACGATACGATTGACTGCCAAACAAACCGTTTCCCGTTGACATATTGGTCACAATCCGCTTTCGTCAACAACATTTTCCTGTATGTCGTTCTTCTTTCTCGTTGTAACTCTGGCCAAAATAACAGAAGCATTTGATACATGACAGCGTACGGTCCAAGCGACAGATCATTTCCAGTTGGTATATATGACGTCTCCCTTTGTCTTCGAAACGCCATATTCAAATACGTGTACATATAGTTCTCCTCCATCGTGTACGTGTTTATAATAGCTTTGAAGAATTCATTGCGGCTTTTGCTTTTCTTGATATTCTTATAATTTTCTTCACAAACCACGAAAACTGCGTCGCAAACTTTATCTCTGACTTCTTTCCAACGACAATCTGATCGATTTATGTCGTTGAAAATATCGCCAAGAACCGTGATAACGGATTTGTCAGGATCTATTGCTGTGGGGTGAAATGTTTTCTTATACGCAGCAAGCGAAACAGTTATCAGCCCAAGACCTTCCCCCTGTGTATAGTTATCAACAGACTGAAATGTTGGTGCCTGTTGTGATGTAACTGAATTTGTATGTGCAGAAAGAATTTCCGACATCCCTGTATATCCATACGCCTGGGCAATCTGCTCAGCGTTCATTCGATCCGTCCTACCACATTCAGATGTGCATTGTTTAGCAAGTATATCCTTATCGCATGCTTGGTATCTTAAAAGCTTTTGCATTATTTCTTTATTATTCCAATAAACTGCCTGGTGTAATATTCCCCAGCGTCGATTTTCTGGCATTACGTTGAAAAGTCTGTCTCTTAAAGGCATCTCTGGCTCTCCAAGAATCCGCCAGACGTTTTGCCATTGGCCAGCTTTTGCTGATGATAGAAGCACTTCTACTAACTCGGCGTCATATTCAATCGTATTTCTTTCCTGTCTCCTAAATCAAGAGTAAGATATCAGATTATGTTTTAAGTGATGTTAAAGTTGATAAATGATATGGGGTCATTTTTTCAAATATTACATAATCTCAGCGTGTACATATTCTGGGATAATGATCATGCCAAATAAACAAAACCTTTTCTAGTTCTAGCATTTTTTCTTAGAGTTACCAATGTCCCCCACATAGGGGAAATTTGAAATGAAAAACACAATTGTGTAATTTAATAGTTTATGTATGAGTGCAAAATCTTCATAAATGCTAGATGTGCACTTGCAATACTAAGTTCATTATAAAAAATAATGAATTTATTCTTGTGGATGTGTCGATAGAAATACTCCGTAAAAATACGTTTGAGCAGTTTTAGCATATAAAAAATTAAGAGTGAGTTATAGTTCTTATGCAGTGAACATTATGTACAGTGTAATTTATATCTATTTTCTAAAAAGACGTTTTGTAGATAAGTGTGTGTTGTGTTATAGATAAAATTTAATCAAATCACGGCGGGTAGTCGGTCACAAAGGATAAGCGATCAGAAAACCTTTTATCCATCAAGTGCTTTCTCAGAATTTTAAGTTATTTTTTTATTAATTTCTATTTTATCTAAGTTTGGAAAAGAGATTAAAAAAACAAATAAATACATATTTATATGAAAAAGTATCTGTTTGATCAACTGATAAAAAATAATAAAAAGAAACAAACCTGCCCGGAACAGTGAAATAAGCCATTTGAAAATACTGAATACAATATCATCTGTTTTGTTTTCAGAAATCCAGCGGCTGCAACTAAAATAGAATATCGGATTTTCCTATCTTAATATAGAGTTGGAATTTGTAAATGCTGAATCATTTGTTCTGCGAAACGAATCCAGTTAGTTGTTCATATTAAAATCGAAAACGTTTATGAAGAAAAATTGATAAACTTGGGAACCCAAATAAATTAAATTTCCTCCGATGGAAATTTCAATGCGTCACGTAAACATTTCAATGCGTCACGTAAGAATTACAAGGAATTCTACTTTTGCTTTCACATGTCAGCAATTCTACTTTCTGTTTTTCAATAATTAACATTTAACGGACACTTGGTTTGAAAACAACTGTAATTATCGGAAGCCTGAATTAAGGAATGAATCGAAAGAAAATGGAAACGAGTAAGAAGTGTTGGTCAGTTCAAACGGGAAGAGACAAATATATTGCTGGTATGGTTTAAAGAACTTTGAATCGGCATAACTATTTAATAATTAAGCAATTAACATGCGGTTTAAAGCACATGTAAGGGAATTCATTTACGGAGGGAACCGTGTCAGGGATTTTTGTTTGCTCAATCATCGACTTAATTATCTTTAATTACGTAATATGTATGGTGAAAAAAGTCGCATAAAATGTTTGACGTTACGTAATATTTTTTTGAGAAAAGATAGAAAAAATTTGAGACACGGTTCCCCAGATAATATAAGTACATAACGACATTTAATGCACAAAGATTAAATAAATAACAATTATTACTAAAATAAGTTGGTTTAAATGACATTTATGTGAGTACCACGGGAAGTGTCTGTTGTCACCTTAAGCATATTGACGTTAGCATACCTGAATGTCATTTAGTGATGACACGGTGATGCATTTAGCAACTGCAGACGCTCTTGTGAGACACAAAACGTGTGAAGATAAAGAAAACCTCTATTCACTTCTTGCAGAAGAATACCGAAACTGTATGGCTGATATGAAAAATCGTTCCCCTGGTGAGACTTACATGGATATGGCAGAAAAGTTGGAGCCATTCAAGGAAGCTTGGTATCGAAGAGGGGTGGTTGTGGGGCGGCCATGAGGTCAATGTGTATTGGACTGAGATATCCGCGACCTGCTGACATTGAGGATCTTATCGAAGTTAGCATAGAATCTGGAAGAATGACCCATCATCACCCAACTGGATATCTCGGCTCTCTTGCTTCTGCTCATTTCACTTTATATGCGGTTCAAAAGAAACCAGTAAGCGAATGGGAAGTTGGGCTGATTGGATGTCTGGAACTAGCTAAGTAATACGTTTATTCGTGCAAGGGCATTTTCGTGGAAGAAAATATAAAAAACTGGGGCTATTTTGAAAACAAGTGGAAGACATATTTGAAATTGAAGAACATACACGAGGGTAAAAATAAGCCACATTTTCCAGTAGATATCGATAATGTCGTTAAACGGGATGAGTTTTACCGGATGATTGCGTATGACGCATTACTTGCCTGCGATGGTGAATGGAGTGTATTATGCGATCGAGCCATGTTTCACGGCGGTGACAGTGACAGTACTGGTACAATTGCAGGTTGTTTATTCGGTGTTTTGTATGGGGTCAGTGATGCTCCAAAGTGTAATTATAAACATGTCGAGTACCATGACCGAATTGAAAAAGTAGCTGTCGAACTTTATGAGTTAGCAGTTTCAAAATAATATGTGAAAGAAACGTCTTTTTTTCTTACTTACTTATGAATGTGTTGACATGAAGTTAAAGTCATTAAACTCCTTTGAAAAAAAAACACTTTTGAAAATGTGTTTGTGTACTATACTTTTCTCGCTTTTAAAACAACATATGTCCATTTATTACCAAATCATGTACATGTATATTACAGTGTCATAAATGTTCAAATGTTAAGACACATGTAAATGTTGATGTTGTTTTTTCTTATAATATCATAATATTCTTTCTTCTTAAAGTAGTAAATAAGTATTGACATTTTGTCATAAAGAATGCACTGAAATATACTGCAGTATATAATACTTTGTCTCAATAAAAATTATATCTATAAATGTATCTGTAATCAATTCAGTAATCATTTCAAACATGATCCAGCAAACAAAACTCCAAGCGTTATACCTTATTGTCTGAGAATAAACGTTTTCAGTATGTGTATAATACATATATAAACCAATTTTTGTGGTACTTTTCTCTTGACACCTGTTTTAATAAAATGGATAAGATATCCAATATAATTGCATTTCTTAAAGTCTCAGATATTAATTTTATTTACCTTAAAGCTGGATGCCTCCAGATGAATCATACTATTTTGAGAAAATTAAACTTGAAAAAATGTACAAAGATTTTAAGAAAAGTAAAAATACTTAGGAGTCAAATAATAATCAACATGTAGTTTGCGATTATGGTCTGGTTTGCAATATTTATCACCACATTTTTACTATGTTCCTAATGTAATTAGGGCTATTTTTTCTTATTTTAATCTCTTTTTGTTTTGGTTATTAAAGGGGTGCTATGTGTAAATTATTTTCTTTGTTAGCTTCCCAATGGTTTACTTTTAAATACATTTTATTTTTAATTTTCATGAATCTAGAGGCCTACGATAAACTTTACTCCTTGATAATAGATAAAGTACTACCCGATTTATGTATAGGTTAAAGTTTATTAGTACGTAACGGTATTTACAAATTAAATTGGTCAGGCGCGATGGACCCGCGCGACCCATTTAATTTGTAAATACGTACTAATAAATTTTAACCGGCTTATTGTTTTAAATTATTTTTACAAAAAGTCGATTCACTAGACAGATTAACAGTTTGCCGATTTACCAAAGTAGATGTGTTACGGTTCATTTAAAATACTGCAATCCTATTCAAACACTAAGCATAGGCTGGTGTGTATTATTTAGTTTTATATATTGTAATAATTATTCACAAACCTTATCATTAACAAACGCAATAAGCCTTTTGGTTTTTAGTTGGGACGTAGTCCCAACTAGTGTACTTACAAACCCGAAATTTCTAACCATACAGGGTAACGCCCACGGCAGTGACGTTTCATCACCACTATATATGCTATGTTGTATACCTACATTTTTTTAAGGAAATTGAATTCATAGTGATCATCCGACCATGACCGACGCATAACCGACGCGAGTGAAAAATAGTGCTCTGTATTTCTGAAAATTTTGATTTATTGCGAATTACAATGTTCTGGTAATTCAAGTTCACTTTTATTTGTATGTAAGTCAGCATGAGCTGCGGAAAATTATGTAAAGATAATTCTATCCTGATATAGACCTGTTCGAATTTGGGGACTTTGTTCCTTGATGTCAAGTTTATTGTTGATTTAGCTCTAAGCCGTAAAAGTTAATAAGCAAAGTCTTCAATATAATGGTTCTCGGTAAATTCCACGAGTTTTTATCGATCATCATTTCATTTTTCAACTGATACACAATGCATTACATTCTGTCAATGTCAACATAAAGACAAAAAAGAAACTATTTTTATGTAAAATGATATAACCTTAAAGTCTTAGTTTATAGACACTATAAATACATAATGAAACAAAATGGAATACACATCTATCATGAAATGAAAAATACAAATATACATGAATTTCTACGTGTCATAATATCAGAAAAACATTTAATAAATATGTAAACAAAACATTGCATATATTGTCACAAACTTGGAAAGATAACACATTTAGAAGCGGGCTTTGATCCAGGCAAGCGTGGCTAGGCTGAAAGCAGTGAAGGATAGTTTAACTTTAGCTGTCGCAGAGCTGCTTCCCTGAAACACAAACATTTAAACGTTTAAATTGTTGTGTATTTTTTCAACAATCGTCAAAATATAAAAGTAAAGATGTACTCGTATCTATTTTGGCGAACATTGTTGAGTTTTAATAACAACAAAATTTATGTTTATTAAATGTAGTGCATATGAAAACTGTCTTACTTAGTTGCTGTATGATTCTAAAAGTCTTGAACAAATTTTATGTTCAATAAAACCGGAATGAATTGTAAATCATGATTCTCAAAATTGTAAAACCTATCAATTTAGTTCTTATATTTAGGTAGTACCAGTATTTTGATAAAAATATTTAATGTTAAACAAAATAAAATTATTATAGAGACTGTATAAAGGGGTATGGTTCAGATGTACAACACCAATTACAGATAGTGTTCAATTCCCCAAGCAGTAACACTTGCATTCGGACCGCCATACTATATTTGAGTATGAAAAAAAATCCAAGCAAACAAATCCCTCAACTTCTTTTGACTTCTCAGCCTATTGTCATTTCTGAGTAATCTGGTATTCGAGCATCGCACAAATCGGTCCTCATGATTTTCTTTACTCAAGCTCACTGTTATGTTTACATATTAAACAAAATTGTTCTGGGATATCATACATTACACATATTATCACGTGATATCTGTTACTTGTCATTATGGTAATTCTGTAGACTAATATTATAAAAAATATTACTAGATGTCATATCCTGTACATCTAGAACCTATCTTTTTGTTTAAGATTTGCTCAAACATTTGATATATATAATTGGTGTTGTACTTCAGAAGTTATAAACTGTGATGAGTCATCGTAGACGATATACTACAAGTATACATACACATTTGTAAGACCCACCGTACTTCGCATATAACTGCTTTATGTCTGTGTTTTGACAAATGGAAATTGAATAACCAAGTTTTCGGATATCTTCTTGAAATTTTGCACCATTAGCAGTACAGGTTTTGCCGTCTGGACTTGGACTCATACTGACACATTTACGTATGTCTTCAAAAGAGCTACAACAAATATTTACAAGAAAACATTTTGACTATAAGCATCAAACGAAAGTCGGAATGTTTTGGTATATAAAATGACAGACAAGATGTTTGCGACATAAACAAGAGTGGCATATGTGTTCCAACAAATAAAATTGGCGTTCGTGTGTAGGGAATCTGATAAGAATAAAATAAAAAAACATCATTGTTGTAAAAATATATATAACTCCAGTTTGAACCTGGTGCCACTATTTGATAAGTAAGTTTATAACTTGCATTAGAATATCTATCATGCACATTTTAACACCATCATATATTTCATTTGCATATCACGACTTCTTGGGAGAAAAAATGTCAACTTACTATAAAAGACATTTTTTCAGACACCAAAACATCTTACCACTACACCACCACAGAGTATAGTTATTTCAGGAAAAGGTACGAGCGATAGCCAAATTATCGTTATTAAACTGCTAATGTAAGAAAAATCGAGTGTGGTTCAATATATATCTGTACGTAAAAATGACCTGTCTGAAGGTATTTACCTGCATAAAAGTTTTAAATCTTTCTCAGATGTATTGTAGTTTGGCATGCTTTTCGCTGAGCATATTTCATTCTCGGTACACCCACCATTGAATTGTTAAACAGCAACTATGAGTGATAAAGAAAAAGCATAACGATATGTGTTAACAAGAGCAATTTCCCTTCATAAAATGTTTTGTTATATCAATTATTACTCAATTTTCCATAGCTTGATGATAATGTTGTTTCTCCTAATAATTATATTGCAAAATGTGAAGATTGTAACATACCGTCAATATTTGAGCAGATAAATCTATAAGAAACCTTCCATTTCTCTGGGTCAAACATAAACAAATGTTCCCGGAATGCTTTCTGGTTAGCACAATCTCCAACTGCATTTTTCTTACACTGAACCAAACATTCAACACTGAAAAGAAGTTCGTATCTAAAAAATTGTATTAACTTGACTAAATAAAATCAAAGACTAAAGAGGTGATTTTTAGCATGAGCCAAATGTTTTTAACAATATGACATTATATAGAATTAAATAAAGAAAATGTTTTCAATTATTGGGTTTAATTCATTCGTTTCAAATGAATGCAGTACAATCTATAGTTTAAAAGTTTCCTTCGGGCGGGATAAAAAAAACTTAATGTTTGTGTCGTTATATATACATGTATATATAACGACACAAACATTAAGTTTTTTCACCCCCCCCCCCGCAAGAAACTTTTTAACTCTTTATTACCGGAAAAACGTTTTGCTGGTTGCCTAGTGTGATTTTGCAAATAGCTTAGTCCGCAGATCCTTAGGTCATTTCATCAAATTCTCACAAATGCGTTAACTAAAAATAACTAAAGGAATAATTGTTCCTTAATCGATACAAATTCGTTCGTCATATACAAAGGCTTTTCATCCTATATGACAGAGGTTTCACAACACCCTTGCATTCTCTGACAATACTTTATAAAGACTTTTTGAAGTCGCCCACAATGTTCCAAGTGACATTAAAAAAGTAATATTGCTTCCGATGTTATAGTCACGTGATTTCAATGCAAATTTGATTGGCATATAGCAGAACAGAACAGAACTTTTTTTCTGATTTGCACACAGTACATCATCATATACTGAATTTTATTCAAGTAACGTGTATTTTTTAGTGCAATCAATATAAATAATCAATAGTATAAATACTATAAAGAGATTAATAATTGTAATGAACTTCAGATATTTGTTATTAAGCCTCAGTTAAGTGACAATGAACATATTTAAGAAGAAAAATCAATATCAAATTTTAATTTTAATCTACCATTTAACATATTTTAATAAAGCCCCGAGATAGGAACCACAGATTGCAGCGATTGGAACTTCTCGGCTATTGTATTCATAATGTCACCGGACATACGGAATGAAAAAGGTTCTACAACTCGCATAGACACAGTGTGTAATCTTTGATATTGTATAAGGAATGTATATATTTGATATACAAAGGAAAACAAAGTCAATTTCGGTAAAATTTTAATTGAAAATATGTCCGAAAATCATAAAAATTAAAAAAATATCCACTTATTTGTATCTATTAACAAATACAACTTTATGTCAAGCGATATACAAGATAATTCACACCAAAAGGTCGACACAAAAAAACGGTACCTGATTGTATAAAAAACAATATTTTAAATTTACCGATACCATGGCGTCATAATAACGTGGGACTACTTAAATCTGTTTACATATGCGGACTTCATTCCAAACTCTTAATTAGTAAATGTTCGACTTAATAAATAAGTGACACAATTTGTCTGTTTATAGTATGTTTATACGATAAAGAAGGGTGCTTTTTTAATTGGAGTGAATTCATTGGTCGGCAAATGATGTTTACACACACTAATGAAACATATCTTAAATGGTTAACTTCAAAATATTGTTTGTGTTTTTTTCCGTGAAAATAAATGTCATTTGTTATAGTTATAGCACAGCGACGAGACATATATGTGGATGTGGTATAATGGAGTAAAAAACGCAAAACTTGTCATTTTACATTTTAATACTACAAGTGTACAAACGTCTACTCTAGTCGACTCCCAAATTCGAACTCCAGACTTGGCTTTAAGACAACTATATATAATGACAACTAGTCACATAAAAAATTTCGACATCATTATTATATAATTTCATTATAATTGATATACATGCACGCGTTTTGAGTTATGTGTAGAACTGTTGACACATTATTACCACCAAGTCCAGTTACATGTATTTTGTCAGATAACATAAAAAAATCATTGTCATGTTTAAAGTTCACATTATGAATAAAACATATATGGTAAAACTTTGTCATTCATTTGCATTACATAAAATAGGTATGACTAATTTAACCTTAAAACGCAGAATGCAACATGGAAATATCATGACTTTAGACAACGTCGAGGGTTTTTCTCTACAGAAAATGATCGAGGCCGTAAGTCATTCATAAAAGGTGCGTGTAAATGACGCCATTTTAAACACGCGACTTGTCTTACATGGGGGTGTAAGCAAATTTTCCGTAGGGAATACACGAGATGCCGCCCCAGGCCACGATTTTTCCACATAAAAGTCGAGTTCGATATATTATAATAAAATTATTGTTTTACCGCATTATAAACAGAATTAGACATAAAAAATCAACTTATATTTTTCTTCCTTAAATAAATCAATTTCCTCACTCGGAACCTTGGTTACTTTTTATGGTACATGTAAATGACCCCATAGCGTAAGAGCCAATCAGAAGTATGATGGTGCTCCTGGATGGTTGGATGACCAGAGCCACACAAAACATTGATGTATTTATTGCAGTTTAAGAATTATATGTGTACAAGCTCGAATTCGCTATTCCTTTCATTATCTGTTTACATCAATATTGACAAATAGGGGTGTCGATAATTCTTATATTTTATAAGCATCGCCTAAATCTTTTACCACCTAATCAGTCACTCATGTGTTATGTGTTTAGCATAATAGAGTAGTGGTAGAGTGTTCGCTTTGTGAGTGTAGAGACACTGGTTCGAATCCTGGATAGGCATGTCTCTGGTTTTTTTTTTAATTTTTTATTTTTACAACGAACTGGTTTTTAGCTCCCCGTAAATTTATTCACACAATGCTGTTTGAGAACATTTAGCTATACACACACTTTCAAACAGAATATAATACTATTCAATCTGTTCAATCACTAAAATTTAAATACATTTAATCGTCATTAATTTAACTTTAAATTGTGCAAAACATTATAAACTTCACGTGACACAACATAAAAATATATTCTGACACTATAAATTATACTCAAGGAATGTGCACAATTGCAGATTTGAATTCGAAAAAAAAATCATAACCTGGGGTCTTTATAATATGAACACTCTAACCACTAAGCTACTCGAATTTACGTGTATATATCCATTTTTTGGCTTGCAGCCACGGCTGCAAGCCATTTGTTTTGAATAACTTGTTCCGGTAAGGTGGTTTCCTGTTTCCAATTGTTAGTGCATGATTGAACGGGAAACCAGCTGCAATCGTGCCAATCGCAACTTTTCGGCCTTTTCCGTCACTCTTCGGATTAATGATAATAGCCGATGTAGTCCCGATTGCAATCGTGACAATTTGGGCGATTCCGTCATACTGCGGAATCAGACGAAGTAATATTACGGAAATCTAAGCTATTTTAGTTTCTTCGGTAATCCCAGTTTGTTGATATAATTAGGATTTCTATTTTTACTTGATTTATCGGTTTAAACCGTAATGAATTATAAACGAAATTGTTCCGTTTCAATTGTTTTTCAAGACGCAAAAGTTAGTTTCTTTTATAATTGTTTTTGTCTGTATTAGTTTTATACAATAGAGAAGGATGACTGTAGTAGTATTCCGTCTTCAAAGGGTGAGTTGTATTTAGATCTACTGAACGCAATTCAATGGTGAGGTAATCTAAAAATAGCCCATGCATATCATTAACTTTGCCACGTTAGCGCATCGTATTTGTGATCGTGTAACATAGTTGATACATGCTTATTAATTGAATTTGGTATCACGTAACGAAGTATTTTAGTGCATTTATTTGTCTATAAAGCAAACAATGATTTCTCTGCGAAAAAGGGGAAATGAAATGTGCACACTTGTTTCCCTTCAGTATGAGTTAGTATTTTTACGATTGATCATTTTCTTTATTAGTTTTACACAATAGAGAATAGATTTCAAATCGTTTTGACAAAAAATATTCGTTTTTCCAAAAAAGAAAACAACTAAATAAACCCTTTATGATATACAAATACCGTAATTCAAAAAAATTGTGATAATAAATTGAAATCAAAAAAAAAAAAAAAACAATTTTAAAGGGTTGGGATGAAGGCACAACTGTGCAAGCCTCTCCTTTTAAAAGGAAACTTTATCTTCTTCTATATTGTCATAAAATGCAAAATATAATAATTGAAGATCTTGCACAACCCATTGTATCATAATGTACGACCGATTAATGTAAACGTTATCGTGTTCGACTTATACGGTCATAGTTTAGGACGATAATTTCGTGCTCACTTAACTTGGAATTTATATATGATGGGCAGATAGATACGCCACTCTAGGACTTGTATTTGTACAGGTCGTAATGCCCCCCCCCCCCTGCCCATCCCTTTAACTGTTGTCACTTACAATAGTCATGTATTAACTTACATCCAGATAAGCCAAATGTTAGAATATAACTGAAGTCAGTGAATTAGGAAAAACACGTTTATATTTGTTTGGGTCGTCAGACCAAACAAATAATGGTAGCGAAATTTCAGACCCTGATGTTCTTATTTGCAAATGCCGAAAGTAGTCCAAACTACTTCCCTTCATATGTACATTAACGCCGAAAAATTAAGGGGAGATCACTGCGTAAAGATTGTCAAATGACGCATTAATTTCCGTAACGAAAAAATAGTTCCCGATTGGTCGAAGATTTCTAATATTGTGTTATTCTTATAGATATACATGCTTATATTCAATTAAATGATTATTTACTTCAGTGTTAAACAACAGTTTTACCGTGAACAAAATATATCGAAATTAATTTAGAATAATGTGATATTCTTCAGGCCGTTAAGTTATACATGTAACTCCCCTTGGTTGAGAGGTTTACACGCTCGCTTTAGAAGCAAGAGGTCTGGAGTTCAAACCCCAGTTCAGGCAAATCATGTTTTTTTTTTTTGTTGTTTTTTTTTTTTTTTTTTTTTTTTCACTTATTTATTATAATTGTTTAAGCCAAATAAAAATTGAATTAAATATCAGTGTTGCAATTAGTCTTATAGCCAATTTACTATAGCTGTAACACTGGAAACAGCATTGGTGACACTTTACACATGTACAAACAAATTGGTTTATAATCTCACAACCTTCACCTTTCTGACATTCTGAGACATGTCACAAGATTCAGTCGCGCATTCACATAATTTCTGTACACAACACAAATTTACTGTAATTTTCGATATCATGATAATTTCAAAATGTATGATAACCCTCCTGTTGAGACCCAAGAAATTCAGCGCCTTCTGTGCTTTGATTTAACTTTATTGGCAGTAAAGCTTCTGTAGATATTGACACGGTCATAATCAAGATACATGTAATAGTTTATTTTACAGGCTTTGACCTAGTCAGAGGTTCAGCTTCCGAAAACATTGTGTTATATATTTTGTATAAATGTGCATTAAACGGCGAAGGCCTTCGTCCTATTTTAGTGTTGTTTATTCTGTCCCAGACTAAAGGTCTAATGTGTCTTATTCTCAGGGCTGGGAATCAAAACTGCGTCGTATCCTACAAAATGTAAACAAACGCCGCCATCTTGGAACGAAAAACGTATGTTTTTGTTTATAACTCTTTTTGTTGGAAATGGCTAAAAACAAGATATATGTATTAACACGCTACACTATTTTCCGCTTCGTTCGGTATATGTTGCTTGCACAACTATTTTGTAAAACAAAAGTTATAGCGAACTTGCAACTCGAAGCGAGGCAGAATTTTTATGAAAATGTGTGGATACGACGCAGTTCATATTGCTTTATCTATCGTTTTTTCCTTCAAATCAATTATTTATTTGTTTCAGAGTTCACCATAAACTTCGAAATATAATTTTGCATCATTTACTAAAATTTTATTAAAAAGAGATGTTTATTTTCTAAAAAAAATAATGATTTTTACGAAATGATACGACGCAGTTGAAAATAAAATATGATACGACGCAGTTGTATTTTTGGCAGTCTTTTTCAACAGGGATAATTTTGGCAATATATTTCTATTTTATGGAATAATCACTTGCGCTAGATAAAAACCCAGATCATTTGCTGTGTAAAGCAATGTTCCGTTGATTATTTAGAATACAATGTGTCATGTCCAATATAACATTTAATTTGAAAGTTTACATTGCGTAAGCTACTTTTCTGTTAAACATGAACATGTTACCTTATTGATCATAATATCTGAAATAATTTCTTATATTTTCCTGTATGTTCAATATTATCCTTAATTTTTTTCGCAAAAAAAATGTATAAATCTATTAACTTAAATTCATTTTGGCTAGCTACGCTCTAAGTTAACTGTGGTTCTGCATGTTCTGGGTAATGACTGCTTTTTTGTGGTTTCTTTTCAAACTTTCACTCTACACATTAGCTTTACTAGGGGCGAGGATCTCAGGTGCGCCTTTGTGCATAATTTCAGGCAAAATGTTGTACCTGCAGAGAACCGTCGACATTTTGAAACTAGCTTGATAGGTTTTCCACACAAAAGAATAAAAAGTCCCTGGTGGTTTTCGAATTCATAGCAGTTCAGTTCAAGTGATTTGAATTCAGTAAACATAAACAGCTCGGCATCGGTCGGACACACCTGTCTGATTTGTTTTTTTCAACAAAATTTGTCAACGTCAGCTGTACAAATAAGCAGCTTTTTTTATTAACTTCTGACGTGAAGTTTTAAGATTATAAATATTTGAAATAATTATAAAGAGAATAAAATTTAAATTTCTTATTTTGGTATTAATAGCAGAGAAATTTTCAATGTAAACAGGGGGTAATCCTCTGTGAAGTCATTTTCTGAAAACTTTTGTTTCAGTTTTCAGGCAATTCATTATCAAATAAAAATCACACTTTCGTATGAAGGTATGTTAAGATGTCATGTCTCTAGTCTGTTGAAAATTCGATACGATAATCTGACATTTTCTGTTCAATATTGTGAAAACTTAATAATTCTTCAATACTGTTGAAAGATCATGTCTGCCTATATCTGTATCAAATTTATCGGTGCATAGCGTAAAATACCTTTGCAAAACGGACACCTTTTTTACAAAATAATTTGTAGTTGTATCAATTGTAACTCGATTTTGAAAAGTTTTTTGATGGAGAAGAATGATACTTAGGTGCAAATATAGAAAATACATTCCGTAGACATTTCCTCATCGGCGATAAAGAAACGCAGGGGTAAAGTTCCGCGGCGCTGAACATAAAATGACTAAACGGAACGCATAACCTACTTGCAAAAATATATTGTAGCTTACCCATTTATAATATTATTTTAAAAATTTAATGTTAGGTTTCAAATAATAAAGCTCATCTGTCCTCGTCGATTATTAAGAAAATGAATACAATAAAATTGGCACGTAAAAGACAAAAGTAATAACGGAATTGACGGAAATAATTGCTCATTACAAGTAACAACGGTAGGCATGCAATTTGCGCATTCCCGATAGCGAGAGACCTTTTCAAAATTTGTAATTTTTTCTCTTTTTTTAAGAAAAAAAAGTCATTCCTGATTAATACAGGGTCCAGTGGAGGTTACACTGGAATATTGAATTTTGTATCAAAAATAGTAATCACTCCCATTTCGAACTCACGTGAACAAGTTAATAAGCATGCTAAGGCAATCATATGGGTGTGCGATCACGTGTTTCAATGTATATTGTATTTGATACAGCTTTTCGGAATTTGTAGATGCTTATGATTAGTACTAAAATGCGACCGAAAAATGCAGCCTATAGAATTGTATTACATTTCCATTTTTATGAAACCAATGAGTGACCTCTGCTTTTGACTTAAGTTGTAAACAAAAAATGCTGTAGGACGTTATTGGCATACCTAGCACATAATTTAAATAGTTTAACCAATATTCAGCCTGCAATGAAAATACAACTGCGTCGTATCATATTTTATTTTCAACTGCGTCGTATCATTTCGTAAAAATCATTATTTTCTTGGAAAATATACATCTCTTTTAAATGAAAGTTTAGTAAATGATGCAAAATTATGTTTCGAAGTTTATGGTGAACTCTGTAAACGAGTATATAATTGATTTGAAGGAAAAATGATAGATAAAGCAATATGAACTGCGTCGTATCCACACATTTTCATAAAAATTCTGCCTCGCTTCGAGTTGCAAGTTTGCTATAACTTTTGTTTTACAAAATAGTTGTGCAAGCAACATATACCGAACGAAGCGGAAAATAGTGTAGCGTGTTAATACATATATCTTGTTTTCAGTCATTTCCAACAAAAGAGTTATAAACAAAAACATACGTTTTTCGTTCCAAGATGGCGGCGTTTGTTTACATTTTGTAGGATACGACGCAGTTTTGATTCCCAGCCCTGATTATGTGATAAATGATTTATTTAGCGAATTAGAAAATAGCTGAAAATAATCATTACGCGCTAGTATTACACAAACCGTCGTTTTATCAGCATTTTTAGATGGATCTTTAGATTTATTTATTGTTATTTTTTTGAGGACTTTAAATCTTGCGAGTAATGGTTTATACAGGCAGTGCCCTTAGCACCACATTACATTCAGGAAAAAGGATTAAAAAGTTTGTATGCAACTTTCAATTACGTTCATGCCCCAGACAAAACTATGACATATCTCCGGTACCCAATCACTTTCCCCAATCTGAATATATTCGTTTTAGCAAGCTTCAATTTTGGTACAGTCCAGTAACACTTTTTTTGTATACATGACTTGTTTTTATTGTCAATAAAGCAAGTCACTGGCGTATAACAGGTACGGATCATCAAAATAAATCACTGCACCATGCAGTAACATCTGTTAAGTACTATTTCGTTGCATTATCGCATTATGCAGCGATGTGTCTAGGTGTTCCTCAGCTGTTATTCGCTAGGTTATAACGCACAACGCGATATCTCCGATAAAGCACACTTCTGTTTTGTCATCTTTGTAATAATAATCAAGAAGGGATGAATTCTACTATAATTGTTAATGTTGCCATTTTAATGCTGATAGTATCCAGTTTATAACCAGTTGTTATACAGCTCCAAATGCATGGAATTTCAACAAGTTGTTCAACATTTCTGACAATAATATGTTTTGTAAACTATCTGCGTTTTTGTTAGAACGATCATGAGCTGTTTTAGATAAACTTTTGTTGACATGTATATAATTGATATATTTTGTTTATCTAATGTTTGCATAAAGTTACTTGATAAATGTAAGAAATAATATTTTTAAAATGTGTGTTCTAACACTCTTTGAATAATTTATCATTTTCTAAATTAAAGTCGGCTTTTTTTTTAAATAAAACTTATCCACCTTCCAACTTAATCTTCTTTGATTTAGGTCTGCATATTGTCTTCAACAAATCTCTGTATCGTTATAAAAAGAATATAGTCTTTCTATTGCCTAAATATTACCTGAACAGTGATATTTTGTGATTTAAATGGATCATTCTGATCTCTGTCTTTACCAGTTTATGTATACATTTATCTTTGTCATGTTGTTATATTATGCAAACTCATGCCCAATCAAGCCTAGTTCTGAATAAATGTAGAAAATTGAAGTAGTCAAAGTGAGTGTTGTTTAAAATAAAGCACAAATATCTTAGTTCACTTGGTTCACGTATGAACCACAGGCGTACGGCACATTTTTCTGCCCAATAATAATCAAGTCAAGAACAAAATTATTATCAAGCACACGTTTACTATTATACAATGTATACAATGTATATGTGTTTCCCGACACGTTCAACATTTTGCACGCGCAACATGACAGTAAAACACCCAATGTAACTCTGTGTTACAGGCTTGACTTAGAACAGTATTTAAACTGACTTCGATAAAAGCTGCTTATATGATAGAAACATGCATGTGTCTTAGAATGAACTTATGATATTGATACATTTGTTTTGTAGAAAACCAAAAAGGTGATGCTACATGTCAATAATCTAAGCTTTGAGCATTGTGTCATAGTTCCTGTGACCTACTTAAGCATCAAACCGAAACCATTCATAAATATATATAGTGTGTAAAAGGTCACCTAAGAATTAGTGTTGATTAAAATCCGTGTTATGATTACGGAAGAAATATTTCTAAAGAGCTTCCCAGCCAGCATCACCATATCGGGCCGATATAGGATTAATGTCGGCATGTCGGCAAAATATGCCGACTATTGGCCGACGTCGGGCCGCTGTAGTGCCGACATATTGAGTATTTTGAAAAATTCTAATTGCAATGCCATTGTTTACTTAATAATGTGAATAAATTGTCCTGTGTATGATTTCAATTACTAGAACAATATTAACCACATTTCGTGTTAGATAAAAAAAGATACATCGGGTCTGCGTCGGGCCTACATGACCTATCAATGTAAGTATTTTGTATATCGGATTGACATCGGTACGATATTGCGTTTTCTGTTGAATTGAAAATCATGCAGCAAATAATTGTAAATTTTGATATGAATTTCTAAAATAATCATAGTTGAGTTTGGAAATGATATGTGGTTTGTTATTAAATTCAATATTTACGTTTTGACTACATAAAAATCACTCTTTTATTATATCTTAAATGAAAAGCTTGAAAATATTCACTGCAGTCCTACAATTAACAGATTAAGCGCCAAAAAGAAAAGCTAACAAAGGAAGGTGATGAAAAGCATGTTTTTTAATGTAATGCTGATTCAACAAATCTGCAAATGCTGTTAATTAATAATTTGATTTTTACACTTAAAATTATTGGAAAAACACAATTTATCTGTTTGTCTCTTTTTTAGATGTAAAATTATGTTTGAAAATATTTGTCACATGATTTCGCGGCATGCATTATATATCATGGTAGTGATTGTCATTTGCACATTTAAGTTAAAATATGTGTCTTTATTGTCTAATTTGGTAGAATAATTATCTTTTATTTTGTGTTTTTGCAGGTTGTGCCAAATGCTTGCTGCTAGATGTCATCAACATGCTAGCATAAGGATGATACCTGGTCGAAATAGGACCGATATCTTTCTACTGTTGGCTGACATCGCACCGCCATTGTTTTGATGTAGGCCCGACGTCGGCAAGAAATATCGGGCCTATATCGTTAAGATGTCGGCCCGATATTGTTCTGCCGATGTCGGGCCAACATCATTCCTATTTGCAGCCGAGGTTAAAGCCGACATCGGGCCGTCATAGAAAACCATGTCGGTTTGATGTCGGGCCGATATAGAATGTTGGCTGGGTTACGACAGACACATTACCATCACTGACAAAAGCTCACCTTAGCCACACAAACGTCGAGCATGGAAGATACTTACTGCTTCATGTTCAATGATGCACATATATATTAAATATTATAAAACATTTTAAAATTTTGAAACTTTTAACTGTGTTGTTTATACGAATTTGTTCGGTTGCGTTGGAAGTTAAAAGTTTATTACAAAACCAATCTGACAAAAGTTCAGCTCTACCTATTTCTGTTTACGACCGATCTTTATAACTCGGATTTCCCGAGACAGCTATTTTTAAATTGAGTCAAGGCATGGCCCTGACCCTGTCCCTCGTGTTATAAAATACTTAAGGGCGTAAGTGTGATCTAGGTCTTTTTGGCAGAAGAAATCTAAAATCAGTTGTACTTCCTGTTAAATATACAGGGAAGAACTGAATACAAAAAGAAATTTGATTGCTCATTTTAAAAATACAAACTGAAATCTTGGAAGCTCATTGGCCATTCCAAAATAAAATGTTAAGGATATTTCTTGCCAATCCAAAATAAAATTATAAAATATAGTATTAAAATAAAAAGTAAAGTATAGTTTTTGCCATTATAAGATAAAATGAAAAGAATAGTTCTAAAACAAAAAATATACCGGACAGTTGTTCAACTTTTTAGTTAAATTGCTGAGATATTTAAGTTCCGTTTAACTTTAAAATCTGTTTAATCATATTTCCTCCCATTTAACATTTTCGATCATTTTCTAGTGAACAGTTAATTTACATTTTGTTTAAAACAAAGAGACCTCCACCTACGTTTACGATCCTGTTTACTCATGCACATTTAAATATCGAGAAAACACGCACACACCCCGAACCCCCTCCAAATAAAACCCCAACAAAAACAAAACAAATATCAGAACTTATAAGGTACCCTCATTTTATGATATTCAGTAAGTGTCCGCTATATTATTTGATTATTAATGTGTTCAATTGATAAGTGTTTACAATCTGTATATATTTTGCAAATTTATCGAGGTACCCTGTATTTATATAATAAATATTATTGCCTACTGATCGGGTAACTTTTTTTCATTAACTACAAATAACAGATCACACGTTTTTTGATACTTCTAAGATAAAATGTATTTAAATAACTATGCGAAGAGACTTATATGTGCATACTATCTTTAATTCAATTATCGACTGAGTACGGTGTTTTTCTGTTTAGGAAAGACCTTGTCACAAACTTCATGTGGCACGGAGAGCGCGCAGCGCTTGAGGTGCTTTTCGTCTAGAAAGATCGATGTGCGAGACGGATATCCAACTTGCACACCGTCATAGTATTGACTTGAGCAATACATGACGATTACGGCCCAGATGACATTATATCCCACATTTGATATCATGCACAAACATATTCTTATAATAGCGCACGTATACAGGTAAGAGCTTTTTAAGCGACATTATGTCTACCAAAGTGAATAGTTTTAGTGCAAAGGTAAAACAATGTAAAAGTCAAATTAATTACATGCGCACTTTCCCTTGATTTCTATTTAGAAATAAACAATAATCCTCTTGACTCACGGGCATTTATGTAAATACCGTTATGAATGTATCGGGATGCACTGTAAGGACTACTATTTTTCATTGTAGTACAACGTTCACGTAAATAGCACCTCAAAACATCGAAAACGAAAGTAAAAAGGTGTACGTCAAGTTCACCTCATTACTTAATCGATTTTTTCAAACTAAAAAATTACGCGAAGCTGAAAACAACTGGTTTTAGAGAAGTATTTGCTGCAAATTGTATATTTTTTTGTTGAATTGGCGACAAATTGTAGCGTATTTGTTGATATTTGCAAACGATGTTGATATTTACCACTAAACCAAGCCCAAAACGCATTTTCTGTATCAAAAAAAAAAAAAACGCCACGCCTTTAATACAAAACATAGACTTCCCGAAAATGCGTTTTGGGCTTGGTTTAGTGGTAAATATTAACATCATTCGCAAATGTCAACAAATACGCTACAATTTATCACAAATTTAACAAAAAGCATTTAATTTGCAGGAAAAGGCAAATACTGCTCTAAAACCAAACATATTGAATTTAAAAAAAAGTCGTTTAGTTTGGAAAAATCAATAATGTATGATTGAGAAATAAGTTGAAACTTCAGTTTGGGTGAACTCGACGTACACTTATACTTATGCGTATACTTTCGTTTTCGATTTTTTAGGTGTGTTTTTTCCGTTGAACGATGTACCACAGTGTTTTTGCATATGAGAATTTACGTGGAATGTTTACTCCGTTTGCAATGACATTATCTTCTATGTAACCTTTTTAATATTTTATTTTTAAATACATTTTCAACAAACTTTTCATGACAATAAGCATGAATCAAATAATTTTTGTTATATTTTTTCCTTATATATTTTTTTATTATTATGTACAGAACATTTTAGAGCGTTCATAGCATTTAACATGCTGAAATAAGTATGCAAAGAAACTTATATAGTTTCATAGAAGTACACGTAAGCGCCCAATTTTGTCAAAATGTGAAATTAATTAATGCTGGAAGAACGGCATTGATTATTTCTTTAAAAAATGATGCGATTAAATGAATATGAAATGTGTCTCATCCTTGATAGGCTGTCCACTATATATTTAAAGATTTAATATATGGACGTTGGAATAATTGCTAAGTACATTCAATTTACATTATCTTGTTTATTTTTTCCTCTAGAAATGTTATAAAAACAAAAACATTTTAAATTCTAATTACCCCAATCTATTTTGCTCGTGTTTTGCATGACCAATAGAAACAGAGGTCAATAGGTTAGGACCCATTGCGTTGGTATGGCATAATATCGGTCATTAGGTCATAAGGGAGTGTCAATGAGAAGCAATTGTTATCCTTACTGACGTCATCTTGTTATTAGGGGATAGGTCATCGCTTCAGAATGGAAAAACTTCATGTCTCTTTAGCCATCCATATCTCCAACGTTCGTTGATAAAGTATAGTCAACTTATTTACCTTGTGTTAATACAATCGCTTGATTAAGATTTATTTCCCAATTTCTCGATTTTACTTTACATTATTTACTTCCAGTCTATTGTAAACACGCATTATCAAATAATTATAGTATATAGTCAAAAAGTATATAATAATTTTGATTAATTTAATAGTAATATTAAACCATTTTGGTATTTTCTGAGCACCATTTAATGATATAAGTAACGCAACACTACCTTATTAGAGTTTATTGAGTATTTTAATGTTATCTAAAATATTTCAGTCTGGGGAATATTCCCTTATGTCCCTCGGCACGAAGACAACACCATCCGACTCGTGTCAGGGGCTGATCTTGAATAAAGTAAGTTTTCATTACCTTTTTAGTTTTAGTTACTGTGATTGCTCTAAGATTTGTGAACTAAGATATTGTTATTTTCAGTAAGGTAAGATACACTAATTCATACGATAACTGTATCCCAGAATGCGATTAAGTAGTTAACAAAGGAATTTTATTATTCCTTTAAGTTTATAATGTTTCAAATCGACAACACTAGACAATAAAATTAAATATGATTAGAAAATTAGGTATGCCTTTATCTAACTATCTTTAGGTATCTAAATATTTTGACCGTTTGAAATTGGCAAACAAAATTTAAATCTCAGTCGAGCGGATCTATTTATTTAAGGTGAGGAAAGTTGATAAATAATATTATTATACTATATCAGCGAATGTTTGAGATATGGATACCAAAACAAATTTGACTATTTTAACTGCTCTTGGACTGCGTGGTCTTGTGACCTCAAGATAAATTCATATATTTGAAAATTTAATCTCCGGCATATCGGAACGATCGTTTCAAAATGTACCGTTAATTAAATTCAAACGATGTTAGTTGGTCTTTTTTCTATAACGAAGAAATCATTTATATCAAGTAATATTTATACTTAATCTAATGATGTCACAGAAATGTCCCTGTTAGAGCATTAATCTTTGAAAAAGGGCGTACCTCGTAAGAAATAGGAATTTCATCCATTCCCTGGACTATGCCTCATTGTGAAGCGATGGTCTATCCTCTAACAGGATGACGACAGTACGGATAACAATGGCTTTTTGGAATCAAGCTGACTCATTGACACTTAGGTATGACCAATTTACCCGGATTATGACATACAGGTCTACTTGATGTGTTATGACCTATTTACCACGTTACATAAAAGTCACGTTCATAGCAGCAGGGGCAGCAGGGCAACAGGCACGCTGACTTCGAAAAAAATTGTTATATACAAGGAAACTGGTTTTTTTTTTATACAGTTGACAGAGTGAAAGTTAAATGATAAAGCACGTATCTCAACAGGAAACTTCCGTTAAACAAAGTTGATGGATTGAAATTTAAAGATAAAGTCATTGTCTCCTACCGTTATGTTTTACTGAAACTACTTACTTGCTGCACATTTTCTTCATCGACGCCATGTCTTTAACGTCTGACACAAAATATGTGTTGTCACATTTTTGCCACAGTTGTTTAATTGTTCCTTCACTGCATACATCAGAAGACTTTATTACTTGTATCAAAGCTTAAATATATATCAAATATATGTTGAGAGTGCGAAGTCATTATTTAAGACAATGGATACTCGAACTTTATGCGAAATTATTTAGCAAAATATTACATTCATATACTTCTTCTTACCACAAATGCCCATTAATATTATCCAGTGCTTCATGTCTGAAAAAGAAAAGAAAAAACATATCAGGCAAAGACATAATCAATCACTAACACGACAACATTAGTAAAATAACTAGGAATTTTCAGTAAGATTCATTTAAACATAAATTAAGTCTTTCAACATGATATAATAGTCCAGACCAAGTAGCTTATGTCAGTAGCATGACGAGTATACTCGTCACGTGAAGATACATACATGTTTTGTGTGTCTACTAATTGTTGTCGGAGAAAAAATGATTTGCGGTTTTCATGAAACAAACCTTCTTTCTTTGTAATAAATATACTTTTAACATTTTAACACAAAATAAAAAGTTAATTTGAATTAATCAACATTAACTTTAGTGGCGGCATGGCCGAGTGGTTAACGTGTCGGACTAGTAATCTAATGATAGCTAGCCGCATGGGTTCAAAACCAGTTAGGGGCAAGTCGTTGTTTCCTTGAGCAAGAAACTTTACACTCATTGATCATTACTGGTTGGTTCCAGAAACGGATTCGAAAGTGTGTCTATAAGCTTATAGCTTCCTACACAATCGAAATAAAATAAATTCTGTATAAACCAAGAATCATACTGGATTCATAAGCTTAACACATTATCTCCTAATGGTATGAATGCAAAATTTTGTACAACATATAACTTTGTAATTATTGGGCCGGTATTATAATTCATCAATTTCATAACATATATTGCTTTAAAACTTACCTTATGGGCTAAACAGGCTGATATGCTTGTCAAGAAGGTCATAAAGTAAACAGGAAGTTGTCGGATTCATCTAATTATAGGCTATTTTCGAGACACAGATTGTCTACATCTCTGGATATTTCTATTTCAATATTCACTTTGTAATTATAACCTACCAAATTTATTCGATAAAAATTGTCTTTTTCAAAAATTTCTGGAATATCATACAAAAATGTGATGATAAGGTACGGCTGAGTAAGCTGAATATTTCGAGCCGTCAATCGCTTATCTCCATTCATAGAATTACTATCTCCATTCATAGAATTACTCGAACTTTCAATTTATATCTGCTACATTTCTAATACCGTAATTCTAGCTATATTGCACATGATTTTCAAAAAATGAATTTCTTATCTCCTCTTCTATTCGCAATAAATCAAAGTTTTCAGAAATACAGAGCACTATTTTTCACTCGAATCGGTCATGGTCGGATGATCACTATGAATTCAACTTCCTTGAAAAATGTAGGAATACAATATAGCATAACTAGTGGTGATAAAACGTCACTGCAGTGGGCGTTACCTTGTATGGTTAGAAAAATCGGAAGTTGGAAATGTCGGGTTTGTAAGTACACTAGTTAGGACTACGTCATAACTAAAAACCAATCTGACAAAAGTTTAGATCTACCTATTTCTGTTTACGACCGTATATGTATCGCCTTTCCCGAGAAAGCTGTTTTTAGCTATGCAATCAAACCGGGTTTTACATTAAAAAAGTATCAAAATACCGTTATCCGTGGAAGTTAAACAAATTATTGATTTTTGTTAGAAAAAAATGTCAATTTTAATTGGCAAGATTGTTAAAGCCAGTTTATCTGTCTGCTATCTGATCAACTCGAAATCGTGACAATTTCTTACTCAGTATTGGTTTTCACAGGGTTAAAATTAGAAACCGCATCGCTTTCATAATAATGAAAGCTCGCCGATGATAGGCTATGTGAAAGATCACCAGAAATAACTTCGTAATTGGTCACTGTTAGCGTTATTTAGAGCTAATTTTCATCAGATTGTCCAAAAAAAAACAACGTGCAAAGTAGTTTAGTTGTTGTTTTGGGGTTTTTGTGGGAGTTTTTTTCCCATTTTGCTTGTATGTTTGTTTTTGTTTTTTTTATTGGGGTTGGGGGTTGTTGTTGTTGTTTGATTTAGATTTGTTAGATACCTTTATTTCACCGTTATCATTTAAAAATAAAAATAAAAATCATCCTTTAAGGAAGGTGTTCAATATCAAGTCATTTTAAACTATAATTTCTCACTGACTTTAGATCCTTAGCTACCCTCTGAAATGTATCTATGGCATTCCAGATGTACTTTTTCCCCGGGGAAGTAAGACCCCGTACCCGCTTATCCTTAAATTGTGTCAAGACATATATAATCTTTATTAAAGTCTCATCCATACAAAACATTTACAATTTTTCAATTATAAATTGTTAAACATAAAACCATAAATGCCTGTATGGTCATTCTGATAAGAATTATAATAGACTATACATAGTTACAGGGGAGACAACTCCTCAGTCCATATTGCAAATACTTCCCATATGTACTGAAGAGTTACCTCTCTTTTCATGCTTATTTCACTTATAACAATTTATCTGAATTCAGAAAAGGAGATAATTCTGGAACTGATTAGCAGCTGTTTCCTAACATTTAACAGATCACTCATATATTTATTTCTTAATGAAATCTTATCAAAGTATACCCGACATTGACAAATATTAATATACATACAAATCAGTGCATTGTCCATCTGAATAAATCCAAATATAACTACATGTATATGAGATTTACTTGAATACGTCACTCTTTTATATATATTATCTAAATATCAACAGTTAAAAGCTACAATACCCTTGGTAATCTGTTAATAAAATCTACACAAAAGTCTTATAATACCTGGACAACTCAATACTATGACACAATGTCCTGTTATCTAAAAGATTTTTTTTTGAGGCCCTTAAAGGGTAACCCCGTTATTTTTGAACCTAGATAAATACATACATGACATGCAAAGACACACACAGGCACGCACACACGCACACACACACATACACACACATACATAAATGTAATTGTGAAATGTGAGTTCAATTGGCATGAGTGTAGATTTTAAGCATCAAATACAGGGCAATTTGAGCAAATCATAAGGGTATATTTATTTCTGCTGTTAAATTAATTTACATTCTAGCTTCGATCTTCACAATAACTATCTGAAGTTATGCTACGTTATAACAAATATTTCACAATAACTATAAGACAGTGTCCGAGGTGATGGCCGGTAATGAGTTTTAAGAACAAGGAAGTGTATCGCAAATGCATCATTGATCGATAGCACCACAATTACAGCATTTCCTGGTATAGCGCAGTCATAGGCTATCAAATATCCTGAACAACTTCATCTTTACAAGAACTATATAACTCTGCCTTATTTTCGAATTACCTCCCTTGAATTTGATAATGGTTTTGAGAGAATTACTTAGATGGTTAAATTGCGGCAACCAGGATTAGCGGCGATGTCTAAAAGCGCATTTCATTTCATTGTAACATTATATTTTGACCCATGAGTTAATTTTCAATATTATTATTGGTCAATTTTCATTGATCTTAATCAAATGACCTGAAATGAAACATAAAAGGAAGACATTCATTAAAGTAATAGGAAAAATTGGCCACAACGAAAAGCAATAATAAGTAAGATAGTATTGTAACATGACTGCATTTGTGAAAAAATCTAAGCCACCGCATTATACGAGGCTCAACAGAATATAAAGGTGATTTGATACAATTTTGCACTCGGAAAACGGGAAAGATAACAATTTGATTTGATTGGATCCAATAGTGATTTAAAGATTGTAAAATCTCATGAAACAAACGCTGAACTACCAATACTATGTTACTTATTATTGCTTTTCGTTGAGACCAATTTTTCCTATCATATCTTTCTTTATAACGAAATATAAAAAATCATTCTTTTTCGCTGCCTGGCGCAACGTCTAAGAGAGTAAAAGTATCGGGCTAAAATGAGTTATTTATTTTTACTTGGATATCTTCCAATGAATGTCTTCCTTTTAGGTTTCATTTCAGGTCATTTGATTAAGATTAATGAAAATTATGGTTAAAAGAACGTTACTTCCTTCGTTATTGTGTAATCAAAGTAATTGCCTAGGCATCACCACGTTGCTAATAAGGCGAGCGATAGAAGGACCATCTTGACATTCTTGTAACATGATATGACATAAAAGACTTAATCATATACAAGTACTTTTTGCAGTTCATATGAGCATTCTACACATATAACATAATAAACCATTTAGTATAATATCGTTGTAACGAGATTCTTGTCTTATAATAACGACATTGTAATACGAGATAGTGATAATGATAAGACACATATTCTCGAAATAACGAGAGAGTCAATTTGTAATTACGAAACACTCATATGATAATTTAGGCATTAATCTGCTAAACATTTCAAAAATTTTCCAGGATCTTCTCATAGGTATTTACCCTCTTCATGATAAATGTCATCAAAACAAACTTTTATGTTGTCAATTTGGATCGTCTAGGAACTGATTAATAGGTTTATGGATCATATGTTCTGTTTATGACTTAAATGTTGATGCAGCATATGATAATTACTGGCCAGACAAGTATCAACATATAAAATAACTATTTTCGAACATAAACTGCCTAATTATTTCCAAAAGGTGAAAATATTCACCCTTTCGGCCGCCATCTTTTCAAAATGTTTGATATTGACCATCACGTCTGCATATCACTATCCAAATCATCTCAATAGCAAAATACAAACCTTTAAAAGATGAATTTCTTCAAAACGAACTTGTTTTTAGTTTCTAAAAGTCAACAAATCGACAGATGGATAAATTGAAAACTTCAGATGTTTGATGACAGTGCAATGCAACAGCTGTTTCATGTACCGATGCGTTTTGTCCAAATGCGAAACAGTTCCCCTTTAGGTAGACAACTTGTTTACGCATGATTTAATTTTAGCCTGGTTCCACGATATTAAATCTAGGTAAACTATAGACAGTTGCACAGTCCATTATTTGTATACGGAGTCATTCCATTTGAAGTAAATGTAAATAAAAATGTTTTGCAACAAAGCGAGAAATTCAATATTGGTCATGAATAATAAAGCTCATGTATGTAAATGTTTTCATGTACTTGTGTTTTTTATTGAAGACTCACAAAATAAATCGTGTCATTCCGCAGTACATCATGCGTCTTATTTAATATCATGAGGACCCGGCTGTCACGGTCGACATCAGCCAGTTTAAGTGATATTTTACAGTATGATACTAGTATACAATTCTATTGACAGTACTGTATTAACATTTTAATTATTTCAATAGAATAGAACATTGTTGAAATGATATTTTCATTGTATAAAGCACAAGAATTAATCAGGAAAGGATATTTGCAAATTAACTTATTCTGGTTAGGTTTCATGACGGGTGTAATCCAAAACTTTAATGCCGCATCAAGCCAAGACAAAAATGTTTTAAAAGCATCTTATGAAGTTTTGGAAGCCATAACTACAATGATTCAAGATTGGGAAGCATGTGAAGGAACAATATGTTTTGCCACCGATGGTGGCCGAAAAAATACTTAATACATTGTATTACTATTGCTATCCCTCTGCTATCAAAATAAGTAAACCCCAGAAAAAAATGAGCCAATCAATGGGTATGCACTGTTCATGTATATATAGACGATTTAACTCTGACACTTTTTTTATCAGAAATGTCCCAAAACTATTATACAATATATAAATTAATCAACAGAAATGTACAAAGGGCAGCTTCAATATATATAACAACATTATTGAAGGCTACGTAATCAGTTAAAAGATGTTAGTTTAAGACTGACACTATTACTCTTTTTCAGGGTAAACAATCATTGTGTTGGAAGAACGCAAATTTGCTAAAACATTTAACACACTCGTATTTTGAAGTTCTGTTTCTTTTGTAGCAATGAGAACAATATCGTCAGCATATAATAAAAGAAAGACTAATTCGTTTACTATATTTATACCTTTGATTTTTAAAATCAAATAATAGATGAACATGTAGAATAAAATAGGTGGTGATAATGAACAGACCTGACGTACCCCCGTTGACATGGATTTATATATTGACTGTAGATCATTGGACATTTAAAAACCCAAGAAGGCGCAAAAAGTAGATAATTTGTCTTTTACTTCGTATCAATAATATTGGACAATTATGAGATATGGTCAACAGAGCTGCAATGTTTTCTGAAACCACTTTGCTCATCTGATTCAACATGATTAGATTAGATTTATCAGTTTTTCCCAATCTAAAAGTAAAATTCCTTTTGCAAGATATAGGTACTTTGCTCAAATTTCAAAACTGGAAGTTTTTTAAGAAAGGGCAAATTTAACTTGTCCTGTAATAGGAAACGCAACATAATCACCATTACCATGTTATTGCAAGTTGATATAGTATAAATATTGGAACAAAATTTGGATGCCAAAATGAAGTAATAGACATGTTGTTTTCATGCCCCCGGGTATTTAGTGATAGAACCGTCCATTCGTCCTCACGTACGAGGTTAACCTAAAACGGCAAGTTGGCAAGTTCTACCTGAACCCATGGCTTCATAATTTACACACATATTTATCAATATAATGTACATGATCTCGGCAAGTTATATTTCACAACTATAGATTTGATTTTTCCAAAGTTTTTGCCCTTTTCAGAACTTCGAGTTGGATAAATTCTAAGTTCTATCTTTACTAATGGCTTAATAATTTCCACACTTACATATCAATGCAAAGTGTATGAAGTTATCAGGTTATATCACTATGCCATCCAATTTCACAGTTATTTCCCTTTTTATCACTTTCAATAGGGCTATTTCATTACTAAGCTTTACATATAAATGATCATATACACAAATTCCGATTTATGAGAAGCAATGTACAATTAAGCAATATCAAACATGATATTGAAATAATAATTATGTTAAATATGTGGAAATGCGCACTGAAACAATAGCATATATTTGCATTCTGATAAAAAAGAAGCAACTACAATTAGAGACATAGATAACATATTTAAGTCTTCTTTTGTGCAATGAAACAATAGTATGTTTACGTATCTGTAATGCTTTTCTGTTAAATAAACAGCAATGTGCAATGAAGCAACAGTGCACACGCAGTAATCACGAACTAAGAATCAACATGCATGGATTCAGATATAAAGATGTATACGTACTTTTGGCTGATATTCCCCTCTTTATATATTTCTGACAGGTTAATTAACAGTACATGACACTAAGGGCCTCATAATTACCGATAAGTCAGCCACTCGCAAACATTAAAGGGATCAGAGCCGTAGACTGAGTTCTGAACAATGTTTGGGACAGACTTGCTATAATGCTAGAGTTCCGAAGTCATGCGGAGCTATTTGGTTTTACTATTTTTTGTCCATGGACCCGATTTTTAATCACTAATTCCCTTCGATTTACAGCTAAAAATAAATTCGGAAGCACGATTTCCTTTCGATTTCTATTATGTAAGGTCATATATTGGTCTCCCCTTCGGTGATTCGCAGCCTTTCATATGAATGAATGAAAACGGGGACAAAGTTAAAGTTAATTAAATTAATTAAAAAAAGTTATAAATAGATATGACTTTAATATTGAGAAAGTCCAAAAATCTATTTATAGAAGTAGTTTAATTTACCGCTATGGTAATTGATAACGTACTGGAGAGTTTTGCAGAATGAAGTGCAAATATATTCAACCATAAAATGCACTCTTTATAACTTATCGCAAAAAATAAAGTAAATTAAAAGCTCCCCTAATTGTTTAAATCGGCCCTGGTATCCCAAATTTTTGCTATTAGAAGTTGATTCCATTTTGTTTGAAGGCAATCAGTTTTATGGTGGTTTAAGTGGAATGTTGCCGAATACTGCGAAACTTTCGTTGAGGTGATAAAGGTTTATTGATAGGAATGTAAACACATTGGTGGGTCAGACGAGGATGTTGAAGCAATTCAACAAAATAGTAGATTCATCTCCCCAAAAATCAATTAAAATATCTCTTTATTCATAACCTACGTCAACTAGCTTTTATATCTTTGACTACATGAACATGATGTAAGTGAATTTCCTCATACCCTATGATATCTGTCTAAAATACAGGTAACAGTCTTCCATTGATAAATAATGTTTCAATATATCAACATGCCTTGCAAATTTATTCATTATTCATGATTTAAAATGTACCATTATTTTTGTTAACGTGTATAACAAAAAAATCCTGAATTTGGTATTTCAGAAATTCATCACAAATGTTTCATTCCAGTGTGTGTTCTTCTTTCAGTATTTATCTGATACTTAAAATATAGGTACTGTATCTTAAGTTCAAGGCATCAAAATAAACCATTTTTTCTTAATTTGATAGAAAAAATGCCTGTTATATTACATTATTAGTCTCTTTTGTTACTATTTTTATATGATGTTTGTATATTTGTTACAATTATAATAAAATACAGACTTGACTTGAAATCGATTTGACTACTGTTTTGTATGTTCCAAAGAAAATACATTTAATATTTCTATTTTTAGCAAGCCAACCAAAGTTCATATGAACTATGTCTTTCGTTCGCCCATTCATCTATGATATACATGTACAATTATGGTAAAATCCAATTAACCATTTAAAAGTCTAAAACCATATCTGGTCATCAGATGCTACTAATTCATCGTCATTTGCTTCATTTATGGCTTGGACGCCATTTAATGCTTTGCGTCAATGCCTTTCTTGTTTAACATAATATGCCATTTGGCGCGAAACTCGATTTAGCTTATTTACATGTGGATTTTAATAATTCCTACATTGCTTAGTTGTTGATATTTGTAGAAAGTGAGTAGCATTAAAGGTGAAAAAGAAAATGTAAATGCTTTGATATTCTTATCATCAAATAATTATAATTGACTACAGTAATGACACAAACAGAACAATATTGCACTACTGTCCTGTCACATTACATTTACAAGTCTTGTAAGTCTTAGTATTGTATTTTGTATTGGACTTTACTTTCTTATCAGATAGGCACAGTGAAGCATTTTTTTAAATTTAATAGCTGGCCCCCTCTTGCATGGACAGTGCATACGATAAGTATAGTTATGCCAATTTAAATGATTACAAAACATCCGGAATAATGTACACTAGTCTTTAATCTAAATAGAAAATGACTTGTGTGCAGAAATGACTTGGTAAGGTATCTGTAATGAGCGCATTGTTTTGCGCGGAGCTTCTCAATTGCTGCATTGCAGCAACATTTGTATTTGTTGAGGTAAAGAATTTAGATATAATGAAATATGGTAGAATATCTGCAAGGAAATATACGTGACATATGCTTGCGCTTCGGATCGGAATATCCGTCCCTCGGAAAAACCCGCTCATGGGCAGTAACTTGGAAAACCAAGTTACCCCCAACGGGCGGGTCCCTTCGGGACGGATATTCCGATGCAAACCACATTATATGACAGATATTATTACCGATAGCACACCAACTGGTATAGCAAAAACGCTGTGACAGACTCATATCAGCCGATATCAAGGTACATGAGCTGATAAAAAAAACATTGAACTCGAAAGAAAATCTACTTATTTAGATTGTCAAAATAGGGATTTAACCTAATTGCTGGTAGTTTCAACGATTTGCTATTGTCATGAACCTCGCGTTGGCTTTGGCGAAGGCGTTGGTTAACCTATTTGTTAAGGTCCATTTTCTTTAAAAATACAAACATAGCGTGCCTGTTTATTATCATAAAGTACGCCATTTTTAAAAGGCAGGTAGACTTTTTTATTTTTGAAAAGTTATGCTCCGTTTTCAACTGAGGTTTTATACTCTGTTAACTTTAAGTTATGACAATTTTTCTCAGACAATAAATAACAGTCTATACAAAGATGCTGTTATAAAAATGGTCACCGGTATTCCAAAAACAGGAAAACGTTTTGAAATTAAGCAAAAACGAAATTATACTAACTTTATGCTAAAACATCATGACCAAAGCCATTATTACTTTGTAATTGCATCCTTGGTAAAATATTTTCCTAAATCGCCATTAATTTTGATAATATGTACGCATGGTCGACAGGCAAAACAAAGGTAGAAAATGAAATTATGAAAAGTCGAAAAGTACCGATGACAAAAGGTTCGAAATACCTAACCCAGAATAGTGAACAGCCGAAAACATACCACGATGGAATGACAAACGATTCGTGAAAATTCGAAATAAGGGAAAACCAAGATAGTTAAAAGATCGAAAATTACGACTGTAAAAACTCGAAAAATATATCTAGTTTTCACAATCAATGGTGTTGTTAATTCGACTTTTCACAGTGTTTCATTGTTTCCAATTATGTGTGTCATGCGATGGGCACCGTATTATATACTTTAAACTTTAAAAAATTTGAAAATCAAAGGGGAAATTAAGTCTGCAAAAATTTAAATTTATAATTTTTCCCCCCTTTTTATGTTGGTTTTTTTAAAAAAATTACCTATAAACTGAAGAAAACAGGAGCGCTCTGTTCCGCGGACAGGTCTTGCTTTAAGAAATTAAAACCTACACATTTAAATTACCCAAATTTTTTGTCAATCTTCCGGATTTCTCACTTTTTCATTTCCACAAGTCTGCACATACTAAAATAAACTACATTGATCAGAACTATAGGCATAAGTAACGTTTATGTAATGTGGTGGTGAGAGCCATTTCTGTTCTGTATTTCAAGTTTATGATTATTTCTTTCTAGAATGTATTGGTATTAGCAAAGTACTTTTTTCAAAGTTTTCGTTCTTAATTGCCCCGCTAATGAATTATGTCCCTTTTCAAAATTTGAATTGAAAGTGGTCATTTTTTTGCCGAGATGAATAACATTTATCTGCTTTAAATGAATCATTTGGAGATATAAGTCAAACCAAATATATGTATTTGTTAAGTAATTTATGTAAGTTATATTTTAAAGAAATTGTAATAATTAAAAGAAAACAGTAAATTTTTCACTTTAATTTGTTTTCTTTTTAAAAATTTATATTTTTAAAAAAAAAGTCATCCCTTTTAAATTTTTGTTAAATAATTTGGTGGGCGTTTTAAACCTAATAAGAATTTAAAAAAATCAAAAAATATTTTAAAGTCGACACAATCTATTTGGTTATGTTTAATTTTATAAAAATAATTACTTTCCCGACCCTTTTAAGTTTTTCATATGTTTAAACTTTAATGTTTTTAATTGTGGTTTAAATTTCTTATAATTTATATAAAGCCTTCAGATAGAGTATACATGTAAAGTTTATATAAGAAAAAAAAAAAAAAAAAAAAAAAAAATTAAAAAAAAAAAAAAAAAAAAAAAAAAAAAATGTTAACAAATTAGTATAAGTGCCCGAGGTTTAGATTTAGATTCAGCAAATCAGAAACTGAAATCCGTTTAGAGCGCTATTTATATACATGATTCCTGGAATCGTTTTCCACACAATGTTAGCAGCACCGAGTGATAAATCGGTACATTCCTAGATAATTTACCCAATCTAAGTCATAATTGCAAATCATATAACGTACGGATATGTAAAATTGGTTTCGTACTTGCTGCTTGATTTGAAATTGATAACATGTATGTAAAATTTATGTAAACTTCCTATTGTAAGTTTCGCAGCAGACCGGGTTAGTCCTTTGTTATCACTGGTAACTTCTATCTAATATTTTTGTAAAACACGATACAGTATATACATTTTACTAAAAAAACAAGCATGTCAAGTCGAATTTGTATTTTTATTTTATATATATATATAAAATAATATCGTGCGTATTTCTCTCTAAAATTACACAAACATTTAAGTCATAAAAAGCTTCGTGATTTTAATGGGCAATTCTTATTAAAGACTCTTAAAAAATTCATATTTTTCTCGTAGGTCAAATGTTTACTATCAAATGGAGTATGATTTACATTTTTAAAGTCACAACAAAAGTCATCAATGTTTGAACAAAAATATGCATAGTAATTTTCATGTAAACGTGGTCAAAATTTTGTAGCAGCTAAGTTTACTTGACATGTTTATTAACTGGTAAAAGTTGCCATTTTAATAAGATACAATGATTATTAGGACTGTAAAAAATAATTTGTTTTTTTCCAGCAAAATTTTAAAGAAAATATTAAAGTAAAATTATTAACCAAATGGCGCTGTTATATTTTTCATAGATAAGAAATCTATGATAAAGGTCTAGCTATTTTACTAAAAAGAATCATTGTTGTCACTGTATTGTCCCAAAGGTTAATTTAAAAAAATTTTTAAAATCCCATGAAAACAACCGTTAGAATGACGAATAAGTAACATTTATGAAAGAAACAAAAGTTTATAATTTTGAAAATATTTACACATGTATATGAAGAACAAAAACTAAGTTCTTGGAAGATTAATCTGTTTAAGAAGGTAACAGTTTTAAAGAGATAAATGCCAAAAATCTGAAATCTTCTTGGCTTTTTCCTGTTACTATAAACTTTGCACCGGGGCCGGGTATGTTTTTCTCATGTTCACGTATTTGTGGTTTTTTCTCTATATTTTGAGGCTCCCCAAGCAAGTTGCTTTTGGGTTTTCAATATAAATAAAGCAGATTGTTCCCTCCAGGACCGTGTAGGGAAGGGGGTAAACAAATTTTTCCCAAAAAAAAAAGAAGAGAACACAATTTAAATTTCCAAAACAAAATTTTTTCCCCAAATAATGGGCTTTCGTCTGATTTTGGGCCCGAACCATCTTTCGGTACCCTTTTTGCCACTTTTCCCCAGGAAAACTTTCCCCAATTTTAAAACAAACAAAAATCTGGGACATTTACCTTCATATGGGCCCAAACGAAAAGATTATTTTTCCATAGGGGCCCGTAGTTCTTCTCCCTTTTGTCCCTTTGAAAAAGCCCAAAATTCAGATATGGGGTACATGTAATTTTTTTCTTCTGTGTTTAGTGTCGAGATGTTTTACAAAAATTCCCTTAACGTTAAATGCTCTGTTTTTATTTTCTTCCTTTTCTGGTTTTCTTCACAATAAAAAATTTAAAACCCCAAATTCCAAAAAACTTTATTTGAACTTCTTTCCATTTTTTTTAAAGACGGTTTTTTATCTTTTTAAAATGTCACCAAAAAGGCTATTATTGAAATTCTTTGGATGATTTGGCCCTTTGGGTGGAAAATGCTCTTTAAAGGGTGAATAAAACCGGGTAATAAAAAAAGGCCATTATTTTTGATTTTTGTTTTTAGTAAAATTCAAAAAGGGGGCCGGCCCCTGTCTTGGTGATCTATACCCATTGTTTGTGTTTGGAAAAAAATTTTTTGCTAAATTTTCCCTGTAAATTTTAAAATGTTGGGGCTAAATTTCCTGCGCCCTTTTTTTACTTGTATCCCCCAAAATTCAGATGTACACTGCTTTGTGTGTATTTTTGAATCGCAAGCCGGATACTTCAGTAAGAAGCGTAACAATTTATTATTGTTCCAGTAAATAGCTTGATGAATAATACCCCATCGTCTGTTCTCTGGTATGACATTAAATAGACGCTCATTGTTTGGTTTTTCTGGCGATCCAAGTATCTCGAATACTCTTTCCCAGTTTCCATTTTTTGCTGAGGCGAGCAACGTATTTATTATTGCAGCTTCTTTGTCAATGCAATTCCCCTCTGCAGCACTACCACAGAGTAAAATGAAATATTTGAATGATGTATTCTTTTTACCATCTTCTTAAAATAATATTAAAATGAAATTTGAAATAGAGAAAAAGCACTTTGAAATAAATGTGTGTCAGATTAGTTAGACAGCCTTATTATGTTTTATTCAGTTAAAGTAATAAAATATCTTAGAAGTACTTTCGAGGTAGGTTTGTTTATTGTATTTAAAACAGATTTGTCATAATAACAAACATTGTTAATTTTCATTTTTAGCAGTTTTATCAATATGAAACTATACAAATTTTACCAAGGCGTAGCGAAATCAAAACGAAAATATCAGGAACGAAATTACGTGTTCAGTACTCTAGTTAAGTGAAGTATCGTTTCTACTTATCATTTGGATCGATTAGAAATGACAGACTATTTTGAATAAAAATAACTTTAAAAAATCCCAACAACCAGATTAATTGCTGCAAAATACTAGATATAAATCTGTACTTGGCAACAAGTTTTTTTTTTCCATTTTGTGACAGTTTAAATATGTATATAATGTTTATACTTACATTCCAGATACTGCGCTTGTCATTTCAGGCCTTGTATAAATAAACTTTATGTCCAATATTGCTGTTATATAATTAAACATGAGGCAAATTAATTTCAATACAAATGTAACTACTCCTTTAACGTTTTAAACGGGAATGAAAAAAAGTCTATCTGATTTTGTAATGCGCCTGCGTTAAATGTAAACCAGTTCTGTTTTCTAAAAATACACGAAATATAAAAAATCTGTCACCTGTATTTGCAGGGGACGGTTACAAAAATTTAAATGATGTTTTGTTAAATTTTTAGATAAAAATTTAAATTTTTAAAAGGGCCCAAAACAAGGCAAATTAATTTTTTTAAAATAAAAAGAATGAGAAAAATAGACCTGGACAGAAAAAACAGGTAGAGAAACATTATGTTGATGTAGGTGCAAAAGTGGTGTTGGAGTGAAACTTGGTTTTAAAAAAGGGAAAAAAGGGAAAAATGTGGCAAATGTGGGAGCGCAAAATCCACAGAGAATTAAAAAACTTTTAGGGGACTAAGAAATATGTAAGAATTTGGAAAGGTAAGCGATGACCGTTATGCTCTCCCACAGCAAAAGCTCTATACAAACCAATGTTATAAAGATAAAAAAATTGAATTATTATTTAAACAAAGGCCATGTTTTTGGGAAGATTGACTCGAGGAGTCTTTAAATGGGGGGGTTTTGGGGCCGAATGAGTGTGGTAGGGGTTGGAAAAGCCAAAAATTTAAAAAGGGTTAGTAAAAAGCAAAAATGCACAAAAAAGGTTTTGGGCTTTACCTTTTTTACATGGCCAAAAAAAAATCACGGGGGGGATTCGGCCGTTGAAAAAAAATTTGAAAAAAAATTTATTTTTTGCTAAAAAAGGGCCCGGGGGAAAATTTTTGTTTTAAAAAAACTTTTGGAAATTGAAACCCTTACCAAAGAGGCAAAAAAAAAATTTTTTTTTTGGGGGGGGAACATTAACCCCTTTAAATAGGGTTTGTAGGTGGGGGGATGAAAAGAGCAAGGGGCCAGTGGTGACACGGCACATGGTGCAATTGCAGGATTTCTATTTGGGGTTTTGTACGGCATTGAAGGAGTTCCAAAAAGGAACTTTCAACACTTAGAGTATCGTGAAAGATTGGAAAGAGCTGGAGAAGACTTGTTCAGCATTGTGTTTTGTCCTTGACCGATCAATAATTATAGAATAACAATTTACTTGTTTTAAGTTCATTTTGTTGAAAATAAATTCCCATTTCCTGCTGTTAAGTTGAATTGAATTGGTTATATTTCTATAATGCAGAAAATTATGATAAAATTTAATGCATATTTCTTTTTCATATGTTCTTGTATTTTTGTATAAGTTTTAATGTAATATTTCTTTGTCTTGCGTTTTTTATTTCAACTCTAAATTAGATAACATTTTACACATATTTTGCATTTATTTTAATCAAAGTATTTCGGCTTAGCAAAACAAACATCGTTAACCATCTTTGTTGAAGAAAACATGCTAAAAGATTTTTCACACATTGAAGCCAAGTTGTTTGTTTGCTACTGATAGCTAGTCAGACTTCAGCTTTTAGCACCTTTGACATTTCCTCTAACTTCAAAGACTTTGTTGCTCAGAAATCAAATTAAGCCCCATTGGCTTTGCTTAGCAGATTATTAATAACACATTTTTTAGTAACTCTCCTGGAAGCCTTCCATAAAAAGGACTGTACTTGCAGTCAAAGTTACATTCGCTCACTGTAACTTTGACAAAGAACTATATTAATAAATTGTGATTCAACAGTCTTTTAAGTTTGTGGATTTATTATTCCAGGTATGTTGAGTTTCTCATTGTTTATTTTTTCTATTGTTATTCAATGTATTTTTAAATGTCAAGTACAAAACATATTTTTTTAGTTTAAGTATGGTGTAAAGATTTCTGCTATCATTCTAATAAAATAATTTAATTATTGTTAATCGTTTTATGACAAAAATTTGATATAATTATATACCTCTAGTAGTTGAAAATATAAATGAGATATATGATATAATTGCTTAAAATGAGTTATATGTATGAATAGATAATGGTTTACATCTTGCATTATGTTACTGTATATAAGTGTTTGATAATTCAATAAACAATGTGAGTAAAACATCATTGTATGTTCATAAGTATGAATAGGTTTATCTACCTTTCACAGCATTAGCGAGTTCTCTACAAAAATAATTCTTAACCCTATTATAAAGTCAATTCTTGTTTTACATCAGTAAAATGCAATTTCCATTATTCTTTATCTAAGATGTTAGTTCTCAGTTATCTTCCATATTTGCAATGATGTTGTATTTCATGAGTGTCTATAAATTGAAATTTGTATCATTGTATTATATATTTACTGATTACACATTCGCTCGCTGTATCTTTGACAAAGAACTATATTAATTAATTGTGATTCAACAGTCTTTTAAGTTTGTGGATTAATTATTCCAAGAATAATTCTAAGCCGTCCTTAATAGACGCACTATCCCAGTGTTATATTTATATATATCAAAAGATTAGCTAGTATTACGGTGACTTAACAATTATTTGTTTCGAAATATGTTGAATGTAAAATATAAAGGCGGTCTAAAATATTTAAGATTGTCCACTGTTTTTTTTATAAATCAGAAGAAGAGGTTAAGAAGTTTTCTTTTATAATGCATATTTTTCATACTTTCACTTGCATGTACATTTGTGATAACGGTATTAATCTCAGTTTATATAGATTAAATACCGGTGTTAAAATTTTAATTGCAATATAACGCATTATCATTTCAGACAACAAAATAGTTATATCGAAATAATGAGTCATTGAACATATAGTGTTGATATATATCAATATTAATCATAGTTATTAGTCAATCCCAGAGCATTTTCTTTTTTACTTCATATTTCTATTGATTAGAATATATTATGATAAGGCTTTAGCAAGTATTACATAACTATATCATCAGTATGATAGGGTTACATATAGCCATACGATTGCCCTTGAATTGGTTTTCTTGTCCAGGTCAATTCAAGCAAAGATAATTGAGCCTGTACACGAAAGTCTTACTAGCCTTATTTTTACTATTTGTCATCAGATTTTTAGAAAAGTTTGCAACGTTTTAAGTAGAATATCTCCAATTTTTGAAAATTTTGCACAGTAACTAGACCACAGTTAGCTTTATGAAAGCATTAACAATATGTCCTTTCTAACCTTCATCGTAAGTAAGCTGCCCTTGAAAAAAACACATTTCAAATGAACGAATCAGATAACTGCAAATATTATAGGTAGTTAAAAGACAGATTCAATTTAGTATCTTATTTAGTAAAAACTATGTACATGAATATAATGAAATATTTGTACGAGGGAAAAGGAATGTAAGGACGTTTTCATATAATACATCTTAATTTTATTGTCATGTATATTAACATTTGAATATGTGCAACTCGCTGTTACGAGTACAGAAGCTTTTGTTTTTTTTGTTATGGAAGTTATGACCTTTCAGAAAAAATGACTATACGGTCTGATGACTTTATGGACTATATGTTTTGTACTTTCTATATGTACATGTATATAATTATGTGATGTAGTGAACAAGATCGTACAAGTTTGTAATTTTCTTAGTTATTAAAGTAACATTAAAATGAAGGTGTGTGTATTTTTTCAATATCATTTGTGGGAAGCAGTGTCCCAGTAGACATTAGAATTTTGAGGCCTGTTATTCAAATCTTGGGTCGAGTTTTAAACTAAACTTGTGACAATTTTATACTTCAAATCTGGCTGAACATTAAAAAAAAACATTTTCAGTTAAAGATAATTCTAACAAATGACATATTTACATAAAACTTCTAGGTGGTACATAATTAGAGGTTAATATGAACAACTCACTAAATGAATAATGACTGAGGAAAATATTACATTTTATACATGCAGCTTGTCCTGAAATGAATCTGTCAAAATGAAATTTTGTAATGCTAATTATTCTAACTGACCATTCTTTAGTCTGATAAAGAAGTTGTTTCTCATGTATCATTATAAGTTTATAGACCTTTTTACGTTGCCGTCCGTTGCCATGAAAAATCGTTCTGAAATAGGGCAAAAAGAGAATTGCCCTAAATAGAAAAATTATAGAAGTACATAGACGATTCCGTATAAGTTTAAGGTAAAAGTCATAAAACTATATGAAATAGCTTTTAACAAAAACATAAAAGATGCCTTTATAGCTTTGTGACCAAGTTTGCCTTAAAAATGCAAGGAAAAGACGATTGTTTAAGAATTCCCTCTTACGATCACGGAACTGACATTGTTTAAAAAATTGTGGAAATATATTCATTAGCAAATAAAGTGGTCAACTTAACTGTTGTTGAATAGTTCATATAAAAATTAAAGAATATTTAATAATATATAAAATCGAGGTTAATTAGCAATTCCGAAAAATGTCAGAACACGTGATAATGCATTTTTAGTTCTCATTTTACCTGATTTTGTCCTTTATCCGATTGATGACAAGTACAAAAATGTTTAAGTCACATAAATATATTTAGATTTTTTTTCTCAAAATATTGGAAAATTAAGATGGGTAGTGAAATTACACACTTTTTATTATCCGATTCCTCATAACACGCGTAAATGCACGTCACACTATTTGTCACTTCACAAAATCAATAAACATTGATGAGATTGGTACATGTAAAAGTTTCTTATATTACGATTCTCATAATTTTACATGATTAACAATGTCATGGTACTTAAACGTCCCGGTTGAATGATTTGTAGACTAGCTAAAAATAACAACCGGTCATGAGTCAATTAATCTGTTTGACACTTACCGCCTTGCCGATAGAAGTGTACCATACAAATATTGTAATATTATGTAATACAGGTGTAATAAAATTAATCCTTTAACACCCTGCTGTTTCAGTTTAAATTTCTGAAGGAAAAGTCGTCTTATAATATTTTAAAAAGCTGACTTTTGTACATGAGCTGTTTCTTTGAATTATTAGTTGCTCATAGTTTCGTATATCTGTTATAGATACAATTCTCGTTTTAAGTACTTTATGCTTTAAGTCATCCCAAATTTTCCGTTTTCTGGTGCATAATTTGAAATCGCGTCTATTAAAGCTTTAAACTATGATAAATTGTATACATCGTTAATGCGCTTTTGCCCTACGCAGAATGCGTATGCGCGAAATGCATCATTCGTTACTATGGAAAAAACGTAATGTGAAAAGGTCTATTAAACCACTTGCTCCATTAGTAATTTAGCGGACCGACTTCCACTGAAGTGTCGTGTATGAACCTCTTAAAGGACGATACCGATTTGTTTGTGTGCATATATCGATGTCAAGTCACAATGCAGAACTAATTTACCCGATTATCAATGACTGAAATATCTTTAGTACAAAATATGAGTGCAAACATGATTAGTATGCTACGGTTTCTTCTGATACTCAATTTTGGCGACTTTTTCATCAAGTAAAAAAATATCTCATTATGAGTTTACATCATATATTTGAATATGTATAATTGAATAAATAAATTACGTTGTACTTAAACAATTGTAATTAATATTGTTTGTTTTATTTTATTATGTGTTATCATTATAACCATATAATATTCAGAGCACAATTCGATCTTTATCATATTTTGTTATCAAAACCGTTAATAATGAGGTGTAACTAAAGATTGTTTTGGTTAAAAGCCAAACAATTTATGTGTATTCAAGTAAATGATCACTTAATTCAAATTATCTTCGATGCGACGTAAAAAAAAAAAATTATTGACATTATCTGGCAAAGTAAATATACTACTTTTTGTACTATAATTTAAACCTGATTTCGTATATAAGCCCCGTGATACTATAGGAAACGAAGTAAACTGAATATTTAAAATATCATTCAAAAATCATAAATGATATATCAGTTACAGATATCGATAACGCATCGACCGAATTTTTATATTACACTGTACTTGCACCTGATCAGTATATAAGTTGTGTTGACATAACATTTCTTTGTCAATAACCTCGTTTAATCTAGACTACTTTAAGTAGTTCAAAGTTTAAGATATAATTTACTTCCGCTTGTTTTTGACTTCCTAAAAGTTGAGAATATGACATATGAAACGACGCTATTTAACGTCAACGACTATTAGAGAGAACACGAACTAAAAAATCTTATACCAAAGAAAATGGCTGTGCAATTAGCAAATATGGAAGAAGAAAAATATACCGCCGGGATGATTCTTAGCGGAGTTGGAGATGCATTAGGGTACGGAAGAGGCAATTGGGAATTTTGTACGGATGGGAATATTATTCACGACGAGCTAAAGCGTATTGGAGGTCTTTCGAAACTGAAAGTTAATACGAAAGAATGGATGGTTAGTGATGATACAGTAATGCATTTAGCGACAGCAGAAGCCATAATTGAACATAAGCAAAGTGTTGATAAATTAAAGTTATACCAGGAAATTGCAAATCATTACATTCATTGCATGAATGACATGGTCGGAAGGGCACCAGGAATTACGTGTAAAGAAATGTGCAGAAGTCTTCAACCCGACAAACCTCCTAATGGATTGAGAATTCCTTTTAATACGAGAGGTGGTGGATGTGGTGCTGCAATGAGGTCTATGTGTATTGGGTTGAGATTTCCACACGATGTGCAAGTCAACGATTTAGTTGCAATAAGCATAGAGTCAGGAAGGCTAACTCACCATCACCCGACTGGATACCTTGGCTCGCTGGCAGCAGCTCTATTCACAACGTACGCTGTTCAGGACAGACCTCTAAAAGAGTGGGGTAAAGGATTGTTAACAACACTGAAGATAGCAAAAGAATATGTGTCAAACGATAGAGAAGCCTTACATGCCGACAGTTACACAATACAGCAAAATATTGATCACTGGAATTATTTTCAAACGAAATGGGAATTTTACCTCCGAATGAGAAATATATCTGACGGACAGTCCGATCCAATTTTTTTACCTGACGAAGAACAAGTGAAAAAACGTGACCATATGTACCGCATGCTTAGTTATGACGACATCGGCGGAGCAAGTGGTCATGATGCACCAATGATCGCATATGATGCATTATTGGCTTGCAAAGGAAACTGGGATGATTTATGTTATCGGGCAATGTTTCATGGAGGCGACAGTGATAGCACTGGTGTTATTGCAGGATGTCTTTATGGTGTTTTGTACGGAGTTGATGTAGTCCACAAGACAAACTATAAAGGGCTAGAATATTTTGACAGATTAAAAAATGCTGGCAAAGAATTGCTCCATCTTGCAAAAGAGACAAAGGTTATGGCAAGTACAATCTAATTATAGCCAAACGATGATGAGATGGTGGCACTTTGTGATAAGGAATATGCTACTAAATTCGTTATTCCCTGATTCGTTCTTAGAAGCCGGAACAAATCCAGACAAATCGTTGTTGTATGAGCCGAATCCCTTCTTTACACACAACTATTTATATACAAAGTCGAGTGGATATCAACAAATATTCAGAATCGACATATAGAGCTTTTCTCTGTGACTAACAATATAAATGCATGTATCTTTTTAAAGAAATTATACCAAAAAACTTAATTCTTGACACTTCATAATATATTCATGGTGTACAAAGTGTTTCATGTTATATAATTAAATCTTCGTGATCTTTAAGAATTTAATTTCAATAAATGTACTTTATTAGGATTTTTCAATTACAATTTGATATTTTTTACTAACAATTTAAGCATTTTAATAACAAGTTACTTTTGCAAACTAAAGACTCTGTTAGTTGTTTTAATGTTTCTAAGAAATTGAATTAATATTTTTTCATTTAAAATTACCGTATTAAAATATGTATTAAAAGCAACATTTTAACTATACTGAAGACATTGTATATTCAATTGTCATAGCCACGTTGTTCATTTAAACTTTTTTTTAATATTTTTTTATTTCAAAAAAGTTTGGTTTTGAAAATAATTTATGGGGAATTTTAAAGTTTAATTGTTTTTGTTTTTGGCCTTGGTAAATCCCAAGACAAAAT